>NC_057794.1:8324281-8624281 GCF_018294505.1 Triticum aestivum | reverse complement strand
CTTAAGCAGTAAGCAGGTGAGGGAGGAGCGGCGGATGAACCTTGTGGAAGAAGTCGTCGAGCGCGTCCTCGGCTTCGAAGGCGACGTCGCGCGTCTGGCGCACCCACACGCGGGTCAACTCGTCGGCGCCGACCCGGCGTTTTCGATCGGCGTCGCGGATGAAGGCCTGGAGCCACTCGAGCCGGTCGCGCAGCAGCATGATGTCGTCGCCCACCTTAAGCAGTAGCGCGGCCTCCTTGGTCGCGAACTCTCCAAGTTTTGAGAGCACGGCCGTGATGGCCGTCTCCGCCATGGAAATGGTTAGGTGGTTGGACCCTTCACGAATCGGAAGGTACCTATGCTCTTCCCTTTGTTCGCATTCCTTTGATCTTAAAAGCTACTGTAGCTGATTGCGTCCCCACATCTAACAAGCGTCTATTCTAGAGTAGATGGTTGTATCTTAAAAGCTGTTGTAGCTGGTTGTATCGGTTGGATGTTGCTTTATAATCTAAAGCGGGGGAAAACCCTTTTTCTCAAATACAAGCATCTATTCTAAACTAGATGCAACTTGAGTTTGACTTGTTATAAATCGAGCTCCAAGTCACCTTTTTTGCCTACCTACCGCATCGCAAAGACCGAGACTCCAAGGTCAGCCTGGCAACCATCGTAGCACAGCTGTATTTGCCAATTACTTCTAATTAGTGAATTAGCAAGTGCTACATATACTAATAAAAGCACAAGGGCCCATATAGCTAGCGGCTGGCTACATGATGTTGCTATATTCAATCCAATAGCCAACATTTATAATAGTAGGTTAAAAAAATGTTATTTTGTTAATACATGATCCATCTTATACTCTCACAAAATTTTCTGGAGTCCGTGCAACTTTTAATCTACAACGCGCTTATTTTTTCCTTTCTCTTCACTATCTTTCAACTCAAAAAACAAGATAATATTTAAACACTTATAGTCCCCTTGCATTATCTTCTTGTACTTCTCAGTTATATATTGATAAAGGTTTATCGAAACAGTTCAACTGTTGAAAGTTTCTCCATGAGATGAGGAGAATGTACCCACCAAACATTATATCAGCATATGTTGCGCACTTAATTTGTGGGCCGCACGATTGCCTCGCAATTTGGAAATTGGGCTGCACCCCTGCATAACTTAAGCCATTGATTACTTTGGCGCCCCCATTCCGTGCATGCTTTCATGAGAGATTCCATGGTCCATTAACCGCACTATGCTTTCATTCTGCCATGTTTTTAATTTATTATGATTTTTTATTTTAGATCTTCTATATCTTTGAATTGAAAGTCTAATTTATATGAATATATAACATCATTGTTAGAATAAACATTCTCTCTTCGCGGACATAATCGTAGTAAAACTGAACCTGGCCCCGTGTCGCTCCCAGACGAATGAGGGGACACTTGCCGCTGGCCAGCCCGGCCCCTCCCTCTCCCCCAGCCCGCTTGCCTCCGTGGGATAATGTAGCTGGGCTAAGCCTGTGCCGCGGACGGTAGCGGCGGGTCGTTCCTCGCTCGGGGCGCACACATCCATGGTGCCGACTCGCCGACTCGTCTCTCCTCCGCCTAGGAAGCTCGGTGGCGGTGGTGCCCGTGGTTTAGTTTCAGGCTGCAGCGATGACATTATTGTGAGAGCTCCGGGCGTCTAGATCTAGTCGGTGAGAGGTGTGTGTGGGGGGGAGGGGGGGCAGCCTATCAGGGCCGGGCCGACAAAATCCAGGGCCCTGTGCGAAACTAAAAAATGGGACCCTATCTTAAAAAATGAACTAACAAGAAATTATAGTATATATATATCTCGCAAAAAAAAATTGTAATGTATATAATATAATGTCTTACATAACAATTGAAAATATAAAAAAGTCATACCTATCCAACTCATGGTTGCTATTTATTTGAACATCCTCATTCTTTTAGTATTCTTTATGAGTAGAAACCGAAGTTAATACCTATATAAGAAGTACAATTTGAATATATTGGCTCAAAGAGGCATACAACTAGTTAACACATTCAAGTTTGAGCTAACATGTGCACTGTCCAAGAAAAGGCATTGCAATATTTGGATGTAGTATAGCACTAGAAATATGTAAGAGACTAATATTTAGAGGCTAAATCATATTTATGTCTTTTACATTTGAATAATAATAAAATAAAAAGCAAACTGCTAGGCTCATGAGCCTATATATAAACCATAATATAATATGATGTATACAACTATGTCTAGGAAAAAAGAGTAACTGTCTTTATACTTGTTACAATGGTATAGCACTTGGAAGTATCACATACAAACTATATGCGGGTATGCTAGTAATTAAAGAAAACATGGGATATTTTCTGATATATTCTGGGGAGATATTTGAAATTTACCATCAGAAATACTTGAGGCAACAAAAGCTATATCAAATCTAACTTCCATATCCCTGATCTACGACGGCGGAGCTCAATCTACATGTAGGGGATGTGTTTATGAGTCTGGAGGAGTGGAGGTCCTTGTATTCACCTGCAGCAGCCAGTCGCCCTGTGATCCGATCGATCCAGGGACCGAGGGGCGAGGGATCAGACTCCAGGATAGAACACCTTCGACCGAGGGATCAGACTCCAGAACACCTTGGATCGATCTTCGATCCAAGGACCGAGGGATCAGACTCCAACACAGGCGAAGTGAACACCTTGGATCAAAGGTCCTTTCCTGCAGGCTATAGCGATCGAGACGAGTAGGAGGACTGGAAGAGGAGGAGGAGACCGATCCCCGACCCCGTTTCCTGCGGGCCGCACTTTTTGCACCACTATGGGCCCGGCCCTGCAGCCTATGCTTCCTTGTCAGGAGGATGTGCGCCACCCTTCATGTTGGTGGCTTGCCATGCATTGGCACCCTTGTTCGCCTCGCTGTAGATTCAAACTTATCGCAAAAACAAAATTTCTTGGAAAAAGTGTTATGTAAGGCGTCACACATGGTTGCGTTTTTAAAAATGTGTGCGGTGGCAGGCTATATCGACACACTTAAAAAAAAACTGTGCAAGTCATCACACACGGTTTCATCGTATAAACTGTGTGCAATGATAGGTTACATTGCACACATGTTTTTTTTAATAAAAAGCATGAGCAAGACATGAAGTACGGTTGCATTTTTGAAAGAGTGTGCAGTAATAATCTACATTGCACACATTTTTTTTGTCATAACCGTGTGCAAAGCATCACATATGCTTGTGTTTTTTAGAATCATGTGCAATGATAAGCTACATCGCACAAACATGTTTCTCAAAAATATTTGCACAACATCGCACACGATTGCATTTTTGAACTGTGTGATATTACAACATCACGTGTTTTTTTCCTTGAACTGCCTGTGTATCACACATAGTTCGGTCCAGGGCGTACGGTAGATGTGTCTTCTTAGCCCCATTATGTAGTAGTGATAGAAAACTTTGCAGATATGTAATGTTCCATGAAATTTCACAATATCTAATGGATGTTAAAGCAAAGTCCTGATTCATATGAAAGTGCGATAATTTGATAGAAAACTTCCCAATTATTACAGTCCATGCATGCTTAAATAGATCAAAGCTCGGGAGCAGGTTACCCCACAATATGTGAATGCAAATTTACATGCATGGTCATCACTTCTTTCCTGTTCATGTACTCATTTCACGATCCATCCTTGTACATATCCACGAACGGGTCATGATTGTGCCTGCTTGACACGAAAAAGAGATAGAGATTTGATTACATCTTTCGGATGGAATATTTATTGCTTTGGTAACTACAATGTGTATATCTCAAAAACCAGTCCAATAAATTCTCCGACAGAGGAAAAATATATTTCCTTCCTTTTTGTTCAAATGTTTCAGGTGTGACAAAGCACGACAGGTACAGATGAATTGAATGCATCAAAATGTCTAAAAGAAGGAATGTCCTAATAAGGTAACACGCGGGCAAAAATATGGAGAAGGGGGACAAAAAGATAAGAAACTTTCGCGCAGGTGCTATGTTATATAGGAGTATTTGAAAACCACTCAAAAGTGATGATGAAATAACAGAAGTGGCCGCACATAGATTCGAAAAACTATGTAGAAGTATGGTGGCTAAACTGAGAACTGACTGTCAGTTAGGCATTTTTGCTTTTCTTTCTGAAGCATGTACTAGCTCCTGCAACTATGAAGAAGTAATCTCTTTTTTTTTACACACAAGGCAGGAGCTCTGCCGATTTCATTAGGAGAGAAAAAAATGAAGTTATCTTAAAAGTATTCACGTCCTAGTCGAGGGTTTAACTTTTTTTAACAAAAGGAGTATGCATTACTGATCACCGTGGTTATAAGAAGGAAAAGGTGTGTTCACCATTACCATTTAGGGGTCTTTTCTGTCATAACAGATGTCTGAGATGGCCCCGCTGCTTTATGACTGCAATCATGAACAAGATGGAAAATTAGGACATTTTCTAGGGATGGATTATCGGCATGACAAAACGTATCCGCCAAATTATGGTGCACTAATTTGGGCAGTATACACATATAATTTGTTGTTTTGTTTGAAATATACTAGAAGCAAATTATTGCACATGAAAGTGACTCAATCAAATTAGTAAGAAAAGGAAAAAAGATTAAAAAAATGTTTGCATGAATTTCCACATAAAAACAATGACATAGGACTTTGATGTGCAATACTTAGGGCATATCTAGATGCACTTTAGCAAAACAGATACTAGAAAACCTTAATTGTAACTGGCAAACTTGTTTGAGCATGGCTAAGCGTGTGGTATGTATCAGAAGAACGTACGAACCTGTCTAGCTCTGCAGGAGTCGGCTGCGGTTTGTGCTTCTCCATGGTGATGGTGATGCCCACAGCGGCGCAGGTCTCCCCGCACAGCATCTGCCTCGTCTTGGCGAAATTGGCCCCGTCCCCGACCTGGACATCGTACAGCAGGTCGACGGCTTTGTCAAGCACCACCTGCCGGTTGCCGTCCGCGCCGTGCGTGGACCACCACGTTCCGGCGAGCTCCTTGCCGGTGCACGTCTGCGACCTGAGCATCAGCAGCTTCCGCAGCCGCGCGAAGGACAGCTTGTCACGCAGGAGCGTGGCCACGTAGTCTGGCAGCCGGCGCCCGCGCCGCGCCTCAGGGAGGCCGAGCACAGCGTGGTCCCATACGAAGCAGTGGTCGTGCGCGAGCGCCAGCGCGAGGCCCAGCGACGTCGCGTTGCCGCGCACGGCGGCCACGGTTGGCACGGGAAGCTCGAGCAGCAGGCGGATCACCTCGGCGACGCGTCCCGCCAGGTGCTCGGCCTGCTCCTCCGACTCCGCGTGGTGGTCGTAGTCCAGGCCGGCGCAGAACGTGCCGGCCTCGCAGGTGGTCACCAGGCCTTTCGCCTCCGCGTTGTTCCCGACTTTCTTGAGCACCTCGACGAGTTCCGTGATGGCTTCCTCGGTCAGGTAGTTGTGCTCGTCGGCGCTGGCCATCGTGAGGACCAAGAAGCCATTGCCCCTGGACTCTAGGCGGCAAAAGCTCATTGCTTGTGGAGTACTATAATTAGCTAGCTAGCTAGCTCTTAATTTGGGATCCTGCTGCGGCAAGAGATGGGAGAAGAGATGCCGCTGCTCCATATCTGAGTCCACGGTGGGGTTATGTGGTAATGTGCAGCTCTTACTTAACCATTTGGGGGCTTTTTTGGCCATTGAAACTTTCATAACAGCCCACGATGGGATTGTTTGACATTGTTACCAAGCTGAGGAGGCTCTTTGGAAGGTTCACTATTTAGGCTTCTTCAGCTAGCTCGGGAATAGATAGGGAGTTGAATTTTTCTGTTCTAGTGGGAGCTCTAGGGTTAGGAGAGAAGTGAGCCCATTTGATCTACAAATCCACGCAAAATCTGAGTGCTAAAATTGGGGATTTGGAGCCTCCCCTTCTAGTTGGCTTCCACCTTGTACCGGATTCATTTTTATAGTGGAAGATTGCTCGCTGTCGCCCATGGTTTCTTCCCCGCAAGGGATTTCCACGTAAATCTTTGTATCTCCAATAGATTTGGTGTTTCTCTTGTCATATTGGTTGCTGCTCAGGTGCTTGCTTGTTATTGGTGCTTATTGGTCAAGTTTGGCATGGTTTCTTTGTGTTGACATTGGAGGCATGCCATACATGAGTTCCTTCAGATGTTGATGATTATGTTGGGGTATTAATATTGTAGCGAGCTTCTCTTGCAAGTATATTGCTGTGGCAGATATTGGATAATTTGATACTTGTGGATTTCATGATATGGTTCAGATTTTCTACATGACACAAGGTGTTTGTTGTAATACTTGTGAAGATCTAGCTTACTATTTTGGTCCCTTTCGCTGCCCCTCCACGCTCAAAGGTTATATAAGTATCAAACAGCTTTTTAGACGAATACTATATAAGTATGCAGTACTACTATGACTATACAAAATATGGCTAGACAAATTACATACAGATTTTTATGAGAAGTAGAAATACAAAAAGAGGAAGATGAATGTAACAATGACGTGACTCAGAATAGAAAATCTTATACAGAAGATCATCCTCTTTGTATCAGGATAAATAAGATTTAAAAATTTAAATGGTAAGCACACTCCATTTAGAAATTAGAGTAGCTGAGAAAACACTGTCCGTTCCAAAATATATGATTTATTAAAAATAATTAATGTAGAAACTCCATCTTTGAAAAACGTTATAGTGAAAAATAACAAGATCCATATCACCCAAAAATAAAATATGAAAATATATCTTGTGATGGATCTAATTGTAGTGATTTGTTTTTATAAATATCGATATTTTTTCTCCAAATATGATCAAACCTATAATATTTGACCTTTTTTTTCTAATAGACCCTATGTTTTGCAACAAATAACAAACTTAGTTCCCTCAAAAAATGATAAGTTACTCTAGATCCAATTCTCGGCCATGAAGTCAATTTGTCATAAAAAAACTCCAAAATTGAAAGCGCAAACATTTAATTACCTTATTATCGCACAAGACGATAACAATTGACAGTTCAACTTACAAGACCGATGATGCATAATTAAATTTGGTACATAATACACAAATTGCGATGAAATGATCATCTAGCCAACCTGAATATGAAGTGACACCCTGCAACGCAAAAGTTATTACAAGACAATATGGAATGGTCAATTTCGAATTTCAAGGAAGTAGTAGGGAGGAACAAATTAAGGACGGCTAGCGTGCTGCAAGCATAGCTACTGTAGTTCATAGTTCATTCAGGAACTAGCTGGAGAACTGAGACTGCATTCCAGGACTCCCGGTACAGCTGCTTCCTCATGTCGGCATGCACCTCGCCGTCGCTGCCGGCCCATTCCTCGACCAGCTTCTTGGCCTCGACCAGCACACCATCTGGAGTGCCGGCTTCACAGTCGGCGAAATACCATTTCCTCATCCAGTTGCCGCTGCGCCACCGTGACTTGAGCGTGGTCAGCGTGTACCACCGGTCCGTCTTCTCCCGGACCAGCGAGGCGATGTGCGGCTGCACGGCGACGCCGTCCTCCACCATGCCGAGCCTGTAGGACGCGTCGCTGAGGATGACGAGGTCGTCGTGCGCAAGCGCCAGGGCCAGCCCCAGGGACGCCGCGTCGCCCGTGGCGGCGCACACCGTCAGCATCGGCATCTCCAGGAGCTCCTTTATCACCGCGGCCATGCCGTCCGACAGGGCTTTGGCCTGCTCCGCCGGGTTCATGCTTCTCTTGAGGTCATCGTAGTCGATGCCGTCGCAGAAGGAGCCCGGGGATGAGGTGGTGATGAGGGCACGGCATGGCTCGGACGCTGCATCCTCGCGGATCTTGGCAAGCTCGCTGCAGAGCTCCTTGAGACCCTCGTCGGTTAGGTAGTGATGGCCGTCGGCTCCGGTGAGCTTCAGATGGACGATGCCGTTGGTCTTCTCCCACTCGCAGAAGGACGACGACATGGTTGGCTAGTTGTTGGAAGATAGATGCGACTTTGTGAGGGGGATGGCTGTGGTCTGCTTAGCTAGTTAAACTGGTACTAACTTGCTTGCAATTTTTTTAGGGAAACCTTTGCTTGAAAATTAGACCTTTGGGTTTTGATATCATGTAGAACTGCATGCCCCAGCCAGTTCACCCAAAAGGTCGAGCCGATGGAGAAAGATGGGCTATGCATTTATACATCAACAACAGCGGTGGTGGCCATGCGGTCTGGCTCGGCTGGGTGCGCCCTCCATGGCGGCTCAATGGGGATCGAAAGCTGATGGGTGGCCCGATAGCATGGTAGCCGGCTGCGGGCGTCGCAGGCCGGCAGACGGTTGTGGTTGCTGGCGGTGCTGGAACGACGGTGCTAGATCGCGGCTGTGTGGGTGCCACACTAGTAGAAAAAGACCCATTTGTCCCGGTTCATAAGGCCCATTTGTTCTGATTCGGGAACCGGGACTAAAGGGTTGGCACTAAAGCCCAATAACTTTAGTCTTGGTTCTTATACGAACCGGGACAGATGGGGCTTCACGTGGCCACTGCGGCTTGTCCAGGCAGGGGGGGGGGGGGCTTTTGTCCCGGTTGGTAGCACCAATCGGGATCAAAAGGCATCACGCGTCAGCAATTCAGGGGGTGGGGTTTTTGTTTTTTGTTTTTTTAAAGGGGGAGGGGGGTTGGAGGTTTTGGTGGTTTTGTAGGGTTAATGTAGGGGTTTCATATATTAATTGTGTTAGCTAGCTAATAGAGAGAAGTGTCTTCTCTTATCTACGTGCTTGGTCGATGCTACATACTATACGTATAAAGAGGACTCGACACACTAGCTAGTAAGCAAATGAAGGAAACTATTAAGTACAGAAGATCGTCATGAACATATACAAAGAGAAGTGATCGACCTCTCCTTCTCCGAGAGATTGGTCGAACAGCAAGTTTTCGTATATCTATCCAACGCTACTAGCTACATATATACAATATTAAGATCTTTTACAATCCCCTAACTTCTGAACTCAAATTCCACATGGTATTCTCCAGCTTTACTGATGACGTGGTCAAAAAAGAATCCCGCTAATTCCTTTTGAATTGCTCGTATGCAATCTTGTGGTAGGAGTTCATCAGGCATCTGCCACGCCTAATTTGAAGAAGGGGGTCAATACATATATATGAATGAAACTCAACACAAATGATGATATAATAAAATGAAATGTGAATATTATTGCTTATGCACTTCAAATTGTCTTTTAGAGTAGCCCTGATTATTTTTGCAAGTCGCGTTGTAGATAAACTCGCAAACGTAGTATCCACAGTAATTATTCCCGGGTTCCTGCCACAAGCACTTTACAAGAAATAGAGTTCAATCAAACTGACAATGAAGTATTATAAATGGTTGTAAGGACATCTGTATCCCTAAGTGTTTTGGTGATTGATGACAACGCATTTGCGGACTAATCGTGTGCCATGAATTTTCCAGACTCTTCTCTGCTAGGCACAAGACGATTGGGTGCCCCTCGAAGACTGACGAAGACGGCGTCTTTTCTACGTTTCTTTTCGGTGGATTTGAGTCGTAGGAAAGCTGTACTATTAAGAGGGGGTCCGTGTTGGAAAGGTTTGGGTGGAATCATCATGTACACGTCTCCTTTTATCCCCTCCTTCCTTGGAGCTTCCTCCGTTTTTCCTGCCTCCTTTGACTGACTGCTGATGTGGTTGCGGTAGTACTGCTCCTGGATCAACGGTAGTACCATGGACATCCACAGTAGTACCGCACGGTGGCGCGGAAGTACCGCTGGTGCTCAGGGTAGTACCGCTCCCCTGGAGCCGCACTACCGCTGCCCACCAGGCTAGTGCCGCCCCTTTGCGGTAGTAGGAGCGGATGTAATTTTTTACATCCGCAGCTGTCGCGGTAGTACCGCTTTCGCCGTGCAGTAGTACCGCGCTATGCGGTCAGGTAGTAGTACCGCCGCTCAGCAGTACTACTGTGTAGAGTTTTTGCCACTTCCGTTTTTTTTGCGAAAGTAGGCACGGAAGTTCCCCTTCTCCCTGGACGGGATTTCTGCCTTACGGTAGTACCGCATTGGGGGCGCGGTAGTACCGCACGTGCGGAAGTACCACCCCCAGCTTGCGTCTGTTTCCCTGGCTGGGGTCGCGGCAGTACCGTGGGACAGTACGATAGTACCGCACTGCCGTGCGGTAGTACCGCTTGGTTGCAAGCAGTAGTACCGCGCGGCCTTGCGGTAGTACCGCTGGCCAGGCGCGGTAGTACCGCTGGCCGTGGGCTGGTTGGTGGGTAACGGTTGGATCTTTTCCACACACTATATAAAGGGTCTCCTTCTTCCCTGTTGACTCACCTCTTCCACCATTAAAGCTTCATTATTTCTCCAAGCTCCATTTTCGCCCGATCTCATTCCCTAGCCAACAAAACTTGTTGATTTGCTCGGGAGTGGTTGAGAAGGCCCCGATCTACACTTCCACCAAGAGATATTTGATTCCCCCTGTTGGAAATATGCCCTAGAGGCAATAATAAAAGTATTATTATTATATTTCCTTGTTCATGATAATTGTCTTTTATTCATGCTATAACTGTATTATCCGGAAATCGTAATACACGTGTGAATACATAGACCACAATATGTCCCTAGTGAGCCTCTAGTTGACTAGCTCGTTGTGATCAACAGATAGTCATGGTTTCCTGGCTATGGGCATTGGATGTCGTTGATAACGGGATCACATCATTAGGAGAATGATGTGATGGACAAGACCCAATCCTAAGACTAGCACAAAAGATCGTGTAGTTCATTTGCTAGAGCTTTGCCAATGTCAAGTATCTCTTCCTTCGACCATGAGAGCGTGTAACTCCTGGATACCGTAGGAGTGCTTTGGGTGTATCAAACGTCACAACGTAACTGGGTGACTATAAAGGTGCACTACAGGTATCTCCGAAAGTATCTATTGTTTTATGCGGATCGAGATTGGGATTTGTCACTCTGTATTAACGGAGAGGTATCTCTGGGCCCACTCGGTAGGACATCATCATATGCGCAATGTGACCAAGGAGTTGATCACGTGATGATGTGTTACGGAACGAGTAAAGTGACTTGCCGGTAACGAGATTGAACAAGGTATTGGATACCGACGATCGAATCTCGGGCAAGTAACATACCGATAGACAAAGGGAATTGAATACGGGATTGATTAAGTCCTTGACATCGTGGTTCATCCGATGAGATCATCGTGGAACATGTGGGAGCCATCATGGGTATCCAGATCCCGCTGTTGGTTATTAACCGGAGAACGTCTCGGTCATGTCTACATGTCTCCCGAACGCGTAGGGTCTACACACTTAAGGTTCGATGACGCTAGGGTTATAAAGGAAGTTTGTATGTGGTTACCAAATGTTGTTCGGAGTCCCGGATGAGATCCCGGACGTCACGAGGAGTTCCGGAATGGTCCGAAGGTAAAGATTTATATATGGGAAGTCCTATTTTGGCCACCAGAAAATGTTCGGGATTTTTCGGTATTGTACCGGGAAGGTTCTAGAAGGTTCCGGAGTGGGGCCCACCTGCATGGGGGGACCCACATGGACGTGGGTAGTGGGGGCAAGGCCCCACACCCCTGGTCAAGGCGCACCAAGATCCCCCCTTAGAAGGAATAAGATCATATCCCGAAGGGATAAGATCAAGATCCCTAAAAAGGGGCGATAACAATCGGTGGGGAAGGAAATAATGAGATTTCTTTCCTCCCACCTTGGCCAACGCCCCAATGGACTTGGAGGGCAAGAAACCAGCCCCTCCATCCCTATATATAGTGGGGAGGCGCATGGGAGCTATACACGAAGTTCTGGCACAGCCCTACCTCTCTTCCTACTCCTCCTCTCCCATGGTGCTTGGCGAAGCCCTGCTGGATTGCCACGCTCCTCCACCACCACCACGCCATTGTGCTGCTGTTGGATGGAGTCTTCCTCAACCTCTCCCTCTCTCCTTGCTGGATCAAGGCGTGGGAGACGTCACCGGGATGTACGTGTGTTGAACGCGGAGGTGCCGTCCGTTCGGCACTAGGATCATCGGTGATTTGAATCACGACGAGTACGACTCCATCAACCCCGTTCACTTGAACGCTTCCGCTTAGCGATCTACAAGGGTATGTAGATGCACTCTCTTTCTACTCATTGCTGGTCTCTGTTGGGGAACGTAGCAGAAATTCAAAAAATTTCCTACGTAACACCAAGATCTATCTATGGAGAGACCAGCAACGAGTAGAAGGGAGGAGAGTTTGCATCTACATACCCTTGTAGATCGCTAAGCGGAAGCGTTCAAGTGAACGGGGTTGATGGAGTCGTACTCGTCGTGATTCAAATCACCGATGATCAAGTGCCGAACGGACGGCACCTCCGCGTTCAACACACGTACAGCCCGGTGACGTCTCCCACGCCTTGATCCAGCAAGGAGAGAGGGAGAGGTTGAGGAAGACTCCATCCAACAGCAGCACAACGGCGTGGTGGTGGTGGAGGAGCGTGGCAATCCCGCAGGGCTTCGCCAAGCACCATGGGAAAGGAGGAGGAGGGAGAGGGGCAGGGCTGCACCAACCAGAGATCAAATCGCGTGTTATGGGCAGCCCCTAGGCCTCATATATATAGGGGAAGGGGAGGGCTGCGCCCCCTTTAGGGTTTCCCACCCCAAGGGGCGGCGGCCAGCCTCCAGATGGCATCTGGTGCGGCGGCCAAGAGGAGGGGGAGGAGTCCATCCTCCCCAAGGCACCTCGGAGGTGCCTTCCCCCTCGAGGACTCTTCCCTCTAGGGTTCCCTAGGCGCATGGGCCTCTTGGGGCTGGTGCCCTTGGCCCATGTAGGCCAAGGTGCACCCCCCACAGCCCATGTGGACCCCCGGGGCAGGTGGCCCCACCCGGTGGGCCCCCGGGACCCTTCTGGTGGTCCCGGTACAATACCGATGACTCCGAAACTTGTCCCGATGGCCGAAACAGGACTTCCTATATATAAATCTTTACCTCCGGACCATTCCGGAACTCCTCGTGACGTCCGGGATCTCATCCGGGACTCCGAACAACATTCGGTAACCACATACAAGCTTCCTTTATAACCCTAGCGTCATCGAACCTTAAGTGTGTAGACCCTACGGGTTCGGGAGACATGCAGACATGACCGAGACGTTCTCCGGTCAATAACCAACAGCGGGATCTGGATACCCATGTTGGCTCCCACATGTTCCACGATGATCTCATCGGATGAACCACGATGTCAAGGACTCAATCGATCCCGTATACAATTCCCTTTGTCTATCGGTATGTTACTTGCCCGAGATTCGATCGTCGGTATCCAATACCTTGTTCAATCTCGTTACCGGCAAGTCACTTTACTCGTTCCGTAACACATCATCCCGTGATCAACTCCTTGGTCACATTGCGCATATGATGATGTCCTACCGAGTGGGCCCAGAGATACCTCTCCGTTTACACGGAGTGACAAATCCCAGTCTCGATCCGCATAAAACAATAGATACTTTCGGAGATACCTGTAGTGCACCTTTATAGTCACCCAGTTACGTTGTGACGTTTGATACACCCAAAGCACTCCTACGGTATCCAGGAGTTACACGATCTCATGGTCAAAGGAAGAGATACTTGACATTGGCAAAGCTCTAGCAAACGAACTACACGATCTTTGTGCTAGCTTAGGATTGGGTCTTGTCCATCACATCATTCTCCTAATGATGTGATCCCGTTATCAACGACATCCAATGTCCATAGCCAGGAAACCATGACTATCTGTTGATCACAACGAGCTAGTCAACTAGAGGCTCACTAGGGACATATTGTGGTCTATGTATTCACACGTGTATTACGATTTCCGGATAATACAGTTATAGCATGAATAAAAGACAATTATCATGAACAAGGAAATATAATAATAATACTTTTATTATTGCCTCTAGGGCATATTTCCAACAGTCTCCCACTTGCACTAGAGTCAATAATCTAGTTCACATCGCCATGTGATTAACACTCACAGGTCACATCGCCATGTGACTAATACCCAAGAGTTTACTAGAGTCAGTAGTCTAGTTCACATCACTATGTGATTAACACTCAATGAGTTTTATGTTTGATCATGTTGCTTGTGAGAGAGGTTTTAGTCAACGGGTCTGAACCTTTCAGATCCGTGTGTGCTTTACAAATCTCTATGTCATCTCCTAGATGCAGCTACCACGCTCTATTTGGAGCTATTCCAAATAACTGTTCTACTTGGAGCTATTCTAAATTGTTGCTCCATTATACGTATCCGGTATCTCTACTCAGAGCTATCCGGATAGGTGTTAAGCTTGCATCGACGTAACCTTTACGACGAACTCTTTTACCACCTCCATAATCGAGAAAATTCCTTAGTCCACTAGTTACTAAGGATAACTTTGACCGCTGTCCTGTGAGCCATTCTTGGATCACTCTTGTACCCCTTGACTGACTCATGGCAAGGCACACTTCAGGTGCGGTACACAGCATAGCATACTGAAGAGCCTACGTCTTAAGCATAGGGGACGACCTTCGTCCTTTCTCTCTATTCTGCCGTGGTCGAGCTTTAAGTCTTAACTTCGTACCTTACAACTCAGGCAAGAACTCCTTCTTTGACTGGTCCATCTTGAACACCTTCAAGATCATGTCAAGGTATGTGCTCATTTGAAAGTATTATTAAGCATTTTGATCTATCCTTATAGATCTTGATGCTCAATGTTCAAGTAGCTTAATCCAGGCTTTCCATTGAAAAACACCTTTCAAATAACCCTATATGCTTTCTAGAAATTCTACATCATTTCTGATCAACAATATGTCAACAACATATACTCATCAGAAATTCTATAGTGCTCCCACTCACTTCTTTGGAAATACAAGTTTCTCATAAACTTTGTACAAACCCAAAATTTTTGATCATCATCAAAGCATACATTCCAACTCCGAGATGCTCACTCCAGTCCTTAGAAGGATTGCTGGAGCTTTGCATACTTATTAGCATCTTTCGGGATTGACAAAACCTTCCGGTTGTATCACATACAACCTTTCCTCATTAAAATCGTCGAGGAAACAATGTTTTGACATCCTATCTGCAAGATTTCATAAATAATGCAGTAATCGCTAATATAATTCCAACAGACTCTTAGCATCGCTACGAGTGAGAAAATCTCATCGTAGTCAACTCCTTGAACTTGTCGGAAAACATCTTAACGACAAGTCGAGCTTTCTTAATGGTGACATTTACCATCATTGTCCGTCTTCCTTTTGAAATCCATCTGTACTCATTAGCCTTACGACCATCGAGCCGTTCTGCCAAAGTCTACACTTTGTTTTCATACATGGATCCTCTCTCGGATTTTATGGCCTCAAGCCATTTATCGGAATCCGGGCCCACCATCGCTTCTCCATAGCTCGTAGGTTCATTGTTGTCTAGCAACATGACCTTCAAGACAGGATTACGTACCACTCTGAAGTAGTACGCATCCTTGTCATCCTACGAGGTTTGGGAGTGACTTGATCCGAAGTTTCATGATCAATATCATAAGCTTCCACTTCAATTGGTGTAGGTGCCACAGGAACAACTCCCTGTGCCCTGTCACACACTAGTTGAAGAGACGGTTCAATAACCTCATCAAGTCTCCACCATCCTCCCACTCAATTCTTTCGAGAGAAACTTTCCTCGAGAAAGGACCCGATTCTAGAAACAATCCATATTGCTTTCGGATCTGAATTAGGAGGTATACCCAACTGTTTTGGGTTTCCTATGAAGATGCATTTTATCCGCTTTGGGTTCGAGCTTATCAACCTGAAACTTTTTCATATAAGCGTCGCAGCCCCAAACTTTTAAGAAACGACAACTTAGGTTTCTCTAAACCATAATTCATACGGTGTCATCTCATCGGAATTACGTGGTGCCCTATTTAAAGTGAATGTGGTTGTCTCTAATGCCTAACCCATGAACGATAGTGGTAATTCGATAAGAGACATCATGGTACGCACCATATCCAATAGGGTGCAACTATGATGTTCGGACACACCATCACACTATGGTGTTCCAGGCGGTATTAATTGTGAAACAATTTCCACAATGTCTTAATTGTGTGCCAAAACTCGTAACTCAGATATTCATCTCTATGATCATATCATAGACATTTTATCCTCTTGTCACAATGATCTTCTACTTCACTCTGAAATTACTTGAACCATTCAATAATTCAGACTTGTGTTTCATCAAGTAAATATTCTCAACATCTACTCGAATCATCTGTGAAGTAAGAACATAACGATATTCACTGCATGCCTCAGCACTCATTGGACTGCACACATCAAAATGTGTTACTTCCAACAAGTTGCTATCTTGTTCCATCTTACTGAAACGAGGCTTTTCAGTCATCTTGCCCATGTGGTATGATTTGCATATCTCAAGTGATTCAAAATCAAGTGAGTTCAAACGGTCCATTTGCATGGAGTTTCTTCATGCATATACACCAATAGACATGGTTCGCATGTCTCAAACTTTTCAAAAATGAGTGAGTCCAAAGATCCATCAACATGGAGCTTCTTCATGCGTTTTATACCATTATGACTTACATGGCAGTGCCACAAGTAAGTGGTACTATCATTACTATCTTATATCTTTTGGCATGAAAATGTGTATCCCTACGATCGAGATTCGATAAACCATTCCTTTAGGTGCAAGAGCACTTATTCAGGTTTAATACTAATCTTGATGGTAGAGGGAGCGTGCGATGTTAGATCACATCAAATTTGGAAACACTTCCAACACATATCGTCAGCTCACCTTTAGCTAGTCTCCGTTTTATTCCGTAGCTTTTATTTCGAGTTACTAACACTTAGCAACCGAACCGGTATCTAATACCCTGGTGCTACTAGGAGTACTAGTAAAGTACACATTAACATAATGTATATCCAATATACTTCTATCGACCTTGCCAGCCTTCTCATCTACCAAGTATCTAGGGTAATCCTGCTCCAGTGGTTGTTCCCCTTATTACAGAAGCACTTAGTCTCGGGTTTGGGTTCAACCTCGGGTTTCTTCACTGGTGCAGCAGCTGATTTGCCGTTTCATGAAGTATCCCTTCTTTCCCTTGCCCTTCTTGAAACTAGTGGTTTCACCAACCATCAACAATTGATGCTCCTTCTTGATTTCTACTTTCGCGGTGTCAAACATCGCGAATACCTCAAGGATCATCATATCTATCCCTGATATGTTATAGTTCATCACGAAGCTCTAGCAGCTTGGTGGCAATGACTTTGGGGAAACATCACTATCTCATCTGGAAGATCAACTCCCACTCGATTCAAGTGATTGTTGCACTCAGACAATCTGAGCACAAGCTCAACGATTGAGCTTTTCTCCCTTAGTTTGCAGGCTAAGAAAATCGTCGGAGGTCTTATACCTCTTGACGTGGGCACGAGCCTGAAATCCCAATTTCAGCCCTCGAAACATCTCATATGTTCCGCGACGTTTCGAAAACGTCTTTGGTGCCTCTACTTAAACCATTTAACTGAACTATCACGTAGTTATCAAAACGTGTATGTCCGATGTTCGCAACATCCACAAACGACGTTTGGGGTTCAGCACACTGAGCGGTGCATTAAGGACATAAGCTTTCTACTGATCGCATAATCGCTACTATCAACTTTCAACTATATTTTCTCTAGGAACATATCTAAACAGTAGAACTAAAGCGCGAGCTACGACATAATTTGCAAAAGGTCTTTTGACTATGTTCAGGATAATTAAGTTCATCTTATGAACTCCCACTTAGATAGACATCCCTCTGGTCATCTAAGTGATCACATGATCCGAGTCAACTAGGCCGTGTCCGATCATCACGTGAGACGGACTAGTCATCATCGGTGAACATCTTCATGTTGATCGTATCTACTATACGACTCATGCTCGACCTTTCGGTCTCCGTGTTCCGAGGCCATGTCTGCACATGCTAGGCTCGTCAAGTTAACCCTAAGTGTTTTCGCTGTGTAAAACTGTCTTACACCCGTTGTATGTGAACGTAAGAATCCATCACACCCGATCATCACGTGGTGCTTAGAAGCGACGAACTGTAGCAACGGTGCACAGTTAGGGGAGAACACTTCTTGAAATTTTGTAAGGGATCATCTTATTTACTACCGTCGTCCTAAGCAAACAAGATGCATAAACATGATAAACATCACATGCAATCAAATAGTGACATGATATGGCCAATATCATTTTGCTCCTTTTGATCTTCATCTTCGGGGCTCCATGATCATCATCGTCACCGGCATGACACCATGATCTCCATCATCATGATCTCCATCATCGTGTCTTCATGAAGTTGTCACGCCAACGACTACTTCTACTTCTATGGCTAACGCGTTTAGCAATAAAGTAAAGTAAGTTTACATGGCGTTCTTCAATGACACGCAGGTCATACAAAAATAAAGACAACTCCTATGGCTCCTGCCGGTTGTCATACTCATCGACATGCAAGTCGTGAATCCTATTACAAGAACATGATCAATCTCATACATCACATATCATTCATCACATTCTTCTTGGCCATATCACATCACATAGCATACCCTGCAAAAACAAGTTAGACGTCCTCTAATTGTTGTTTGCATGTTTTACGTGGCTGCTATGGGTTTCTAGCAAGAACGTTTCTTACCTACGCAAAACCACAACGTGATATGCCAATTGCTATTTACCCTTCATAAGGACCCTTTTCATCGAATCCGTTCCGACTAAAGTGGGAGAGACTGGCACCCGCTAGCCACCTTATGCACCAAGTGCATGTCAATCGGTGGAACCTGTCTCACGTAAGAGTACGTGTAAGGTCGGTCCGGGCCGCTTCATCCCACAATACCGTCGAAACAAGATTGGACTAGTAACGGTAAGCATATTGAACAACATCAACGCCCACAACTACTTTGTGTTCTACTCGTGCAAAGAATCTACGCAATAGACCTAGCTCATGATGCCACTGTTGGGGAACGTAGCAGAAATTCAAAAATTTCCTACGTAACACCAAGATCTATCTATGGAGAGACCAGCAACGAGTAGAAGGAGGAGAGTGCATCTACATACCCTTGTAGATCGCTAAGCGGAAGCGTTCAAGTGAACGGGGTTGATGGAGTCGTACTCGTCGTGATTCAAATCACCGATGATCAAGTGCCGAACGGACGGCACCTCCGCGTTCAACACACGTACAGCCCGGTGACGTCTCCCACGCCTTGATCCAGCAAGGAGAGAGGGAGAGGTTGAGGAAGACTCCATCCAACAGCAGCACAACGGCGTGGTGGTGGTGGAGGAGCGTGGCAATCCCGCAGGGCTTCGCCAAGCACCATGGGAGAGGAGGAGGAGGGAGAGGGGCAGGGCTGCACCAACGAGAGATCAAATCGCGTGTTATGGGCAGCCCCTAGGCCTCATATATATAGGGGAAGGGGAGGGATGCGCCCCCTTTAGGGTTTCCCACCCCAAGGGGCGGCGGCCAGCCTCCAGATGGCATCTGGTGCGGCGGCCAAGAGGAGGGGGAGGAGTCCATCCTCCCCAAGGCACCTCGGAGGTGCCTTCCCCCTCGAGGACTCTTCCCTCTAGGGTTCCCTAGGCACATGGGCCTCTTGGGGCTGGTGCCCTTGGCCCATGTAGGCCAAGGCGCACCCCCCACAGCCCATATGGACCCCCGGGGCAGGTGGCCCCACCCGGTGGGCCCCCGGGACCCTTCCGGTGGTCCCGGTACAATACCGATGACTCCGAAACTTGTCCTGATGGCCGAAACAGGACTTCCTATATATAAATCTTTACCTCCGGACCATTCTGGAACTCCTCGTGACGTCCGGGATCTCATCCGGGACTCCAAACAACATTCGGTAACCACATACAAGCTTCCTTTATAACCCTAGCGTCATCGAACCTTAAGTGTGTAGACCCTACGGGTTCGGGAGACATGCAGACATGACCGAGACGTTCTCCGGTCAATAACCAACAGCGGGATCTGGATACCCATGTTGGCTCCCACATGTTCCACGATGATCTCATCGGATGAACCACGATGTCAAGGACTCAATCGATCCCGTATACAATTCCCTTTGTCTATCGGTATGTTACTTGCCCGAGATTCGATCGTCGGTATCCAATACCTTGTTCAATCTCGTTACCGGCAAGTCACTTTACTCGTTCCGTAACACATCATCCCGTGATCAACTCCTTGGTCACATTGCGCATATGATGATGTCCTACCGAGTGGGCCCAGAGATACCTCTCCGTTTACACGGAGTGACAAATCCCAGTCTCGATCCGCATAAAACAATAGATACTTTCGGAGATACCTGTAGTGCACCTTTATAGTCACCCAGTTACGTTGTGACGTTTGATACACCCAAAGCACTCCTACGGTATCCAGGAGTTACACGATCTCATGGTCAAAGGAAGAGATACTTGACATTGGCAAAGCTCTAGCAAACGAACTACACGATCTTTGTGCTAAGCTTAGGATTGGGTCTTGTCCATCACATCATTCTCCTAATGATGTGATCCCGTTATCAACGACATCCAATGTCCATAGCCAGGAAACCATGACTATCTGTTGATCACAACGAGCTAGTCAACTAGAGGCTCACTAGGGACATATTGTGGTCTATGTATTCACACGTGTATTACGATTTCCGGATAATACAGTTATAGCATGAATAAAAGACAATTATCATGAACAAGGAAATATAATAATAATACTTTTATTATTGCCTCTAGGGCATATTTCCAACAGTCTCTCCATAGATAGATCTTGGTGACACGTAGGAAAATTTTGAATTTCTGCTACGTTCCCCAACAGTGGTATCAGAGCTAGGTCTATTGCGTAGATTCTTTGCACGAGTAGAACACAAAGTAGTTGTGGGCGTTGATGTTGTTCAATATTCTTACCGTTACTAGTCCAATCTTGTTTCGACGGTATTGTGGGATGAAGCGGCCTGGACCGACCTTACACGTACTCTTACGTGAGACAGGTTCCACCGATTGACATGCACTTGGTGCATAAGGTGGCTAGCGGGTGCCAGTCTCTCCCACTTTAGTCGGAACGGATTCGATGAAAAGGGTCCTTATGAAGGGTAAATAGCAATTGGCATATCACGTTGTGGTCTTGCGTAGGTAAGAAACGTTCTTGCTAGAAACCCATAGCAGCCACGTAAAACATGCAACAACAATTAGAGGACGTCTAACTTGTTTTTGCAGGGTATGCTATGTGATGTGATATGGCCAAGAAGAATGTGATGAATGATATGTGATGTATGAGATTGATCATGTTCTTGTAATAGGATTCACGACTTGCATGTCGATGAGTATGACAACCGGCAGGAGCCATAGGAGTTGTCTTTATTTATTGTATGACCTGCGTGTCATTGAAGAACGCCATGTAAACTACTTTACTTTATTGCTAAACGCGTTAGTCATAGAAGTAGAAGTAGTCGTTGGCGTGACAACTTCATGAAGACACGATGATGGAGATCATGATGATGGAGATCATGGTGTCATGCCGGTGACGATGATGATCATGGAGCCCCGAAGATGAAGATCAAAAGGAGCAAAATGATATTGGCCATATCATGTCACTATTTGATTGCATGTGATGTTTATCATGTTTATGCATCTTGTTTGCTTAGGACGACGGTAGTAAATAAGATGATCCCTTACAAAATTTCAAGAAGTGTTCTCCCCTAACTGTGCACCGTTGCTACAGTTCGTCGCTTCTAAGCACCACGTGATGATCGGGTGTGATGGATTCTTACGTTCACATACAACGGGTGTAAGACAGTTTTACACAGCGAAAACACTTAGGGTTAACTTGACGAGCCTAGCATGTGCAGACATGGCCTCGGAACACGGAGACCGAAAGGTCGAGCATGAGTCGTATAGTAGATACGATCAACATGAAGATGTTCACCGATGATGACTAGTCCGTCTCACGTGATGATCGGACACGGCCTAGTTGACTCGGATCATGTGATCACTTAGATGACCAGAGGGATGTCTATCTAAGTGGGAGTTCATAAGATGAACTTAATTATCCTGAACATAGTCAAAAGACCTTTTGCAAATTATGTCGTAAGCTCGCGCTTTAGTTCCACTGTTTAGATATGTTCCTAGAGAAAATATAGTTGAAAGTTGATAGTAGCGATTATGCGATCAGTAGAAAGCTTATGTCCTTAATGCACCGCTCAGTGTGCTGAACCCCAACGTCGTTTGTCGATGTTGCGAACATCGGACATACACGTTTTGATAACTACGTGATAGTTCAATTAAATGGTTTAAGTAGAGGCACCAAAGACGTTTTCGAAACGTCGCGGAACATATGAGATGTTTCGAGGGCTGAAATTGGGATTTCAGGCTCGTGCCCACGTCAAGAGGTATAAGACCTCCGACGATTTTCTTAGCCTGCAAACTAAGGGAGAAAAGCTCAATCGTTGAGCTTGTGCTCAGATTGTCTGAGCACAACAATCACTTGAATCGAGTGGGAGTTGATCCTCCAGATGAGATAGTGATGTTTCCCCAAAGTCATTGCCACCAAGCTGCTAGAGCTTCGTGATTAACTATAACATATCAGGGATAGATATGATGATCCTTGAAATATTCATGATGTTTGACACCGCGAAAGTAGAAATCAAGAAGGAGCATCAATTGTTGATGGTTGGTGAAACCACTAGTTTCAAGAAGGGCAAGGGAACAAAGGGATACTTCATGAAACGGCAATTCAGCTGCTGCTCTAGTGAAGAAACCCAAGGTTGAACCCAAACCCGAGACTAAGTGCTTCTGTAATAAGGGGAACAACCACTGGAGCAGCATTACCCTAGATACTTGGTAGATGAGAAGGCTGGCAAGGTCGATAGAAGTATATTGGATATACATTATGTTAATGTGTACTTTACTAGTACTCCTAGTAGCACCAGGGTATTGGATACCGGTTCGGTTGCTAAGTGTTAGTAACTCGAAATAAAAGCTACGGAATAAACGGAGACTAGCTAAAGGTGAGCTGACGATATATGTTGGAAGTGTTTCCAAGGTTGATATGATCAAGCATCGCACGCTCCCTCTACCACCGAGATTGGTGTTTGCGTTGAGCATAGACATGATTGGATTATGTCTATCGCAATACGGTTATTCATTTAAGGAGAATAATGGTTACTCTATTTTTGAATAATACCTTCAATGGTCTTGCACCTAAAGGAATGGTTTATTGAATCTCGGTCGTAGTGATACACATTTTCATGCCAAAAGATATAAGATAGTAATGATAGTACCACTTACTTGTGGCACTGCCATGTAAGTCATAATGGTATAAAACGCATGAAGAAGCTCCATGTTGATGGATCTTTGGACTCACTCGTTTTTGAAAAGTTTGAGACATGCGAACCATGTCTATTGGTGTATATGCATGAAGAAACTCCATGCAAATGGATCGTTCGGACTCACTTGATTTTGAATCACTTGAGATATGCAAATCATACCACATGGGCAAGATGACTGAAAAGCCTCATTTTCAGTAAGATGGAACAAGATAGCAACTTGTTGGAAGTAACACATTTTGATGTGTGCAGTCGAATGAGTGCTGAGGCATGCAGTGAATATCATTATGTTCTTACTTCACAGATGATTCGAGTAAATGTTGAGTATATTTACTTGATGAAACACAAGTCTGAATTATTGAATGGTTCAAGTAATTTCAGAGTGAAGTAGCAGATCATTGTGACAAGAGGATAAAATGTCTATGATATGATCATAGAGATGAATATCTGAGTTACGAGTTTTGGCACACAATTAAGACATTGTGGAAATTGTTTCGCAATTAATACCGCCTGGAACACCATAATGTGATGGTGTGTCCGAACATCATAGTTGCACCCTATTGGATATGGTGCGTACCATGATGTCTCTTATCGAATTACCACTATCGTTCATGGGTTAGGCATTAGAGACAACCACATTCACTTTAAATAGGGCACCACGTAATTCCGATGAGATGACACCGTATGAATTATGGTTTAGAGAAACCTAAGTTGTCGTTTCTTAAAAGTTTGGGGCTGCGACGCTTATATGAAAAAGTTTCAGGTTGATAAGCTCGAACCCAAAGCGGATAAAATGCATCTTCATAGGAAACCCAAAACAGTTGGGTATACCTCCTAATTCAGATCCGAAAGCAATATGGATTGTTTCTAGAATCGGGTCCTTTCTCGAGGAAAAGTTTCTCTCGAAAGAATTGAGTGGGAGGATGGTGGAGACTTGATGAGGTTATTGAACCGTCTCTTCAACTAGTGTGTGACAGGGCACAGGGAGTTGTTCCTGTGGCACCTACACCAATTGAAGTGGAAGCTTATGATATTGATCATGAAACTTCGGATCAAGTCACTCCCAAACCTCGTAGGATGACAAGGATGCGTACTACTTCAGAGTGGTACGTAATCCTGTCTTGAAGGTCATGTTGCTAGACAACAATGAACCTACGAGCTATGGAGAAGCGATGGTGGGCCCGGATTCCGATAAATGGCTTGAGGCCATAAAATCCGAGAGAGGATCCATGTATGAAAACAAAGTGTAGACTTTGGCAGAACGGCTCGATGGTCGTAAGGCTAATGAGTACAGATGGATTTCAAAAGGAAGACGGACAATGATGGTAAATGTCACCATTAAGAAAGCTCGACTTGTCGTTAAGATGTTTTCCGACAAGTTCAAGGAGTTGACTACGATGAGATTTTCTCACTCGTAGCGATGCTAAGAGTCTGTTGGAATTATATTAGCGATTACTGCATTATTTATGAAATCTTGCAGATAGGATGTCAAAACATTGTTTCCTCGACGATTTTAATGAGGAAAGGTTGTATGTGATACAACCGGAAGGTTTTGTCAATCCCGAAAGATGCTAATAAGTATGCAAAGCTCCAGCAATCCTTCTAAGGACTGGAGTGAGCATCTCGGAGTTGGAATGTATGCTTTGATGATGATCAAAAATTTTGGGTTTGTACAAAGTTTATGAGAAACTTGTATTTCCAAAGAAGTGAGTGGGAGCACTATAGAATTTCTGATGAGTATATGTTGTTGACATATTGTTGATCAGAAATGACGTAGAATTTCTGGAAAGCATATAGGGTTATTTTGAAAGTGTTTTTCAATGGAAAGCCTGGATTAAGCTACTTGAACATTGAGCATCAAGATCTATAAGGATAGATCAAAATGCTTAATAATACTTTCAAATGAGCACATACCTTGACATGATCTTGAAGGTGTTCAAGATGGACCAGTCAAAGAAGGAGTTCTTGCCTGAGTTGTAAGGTACGAAGTTAAGACTTAAAGCTCGACCACGGCAGAATAGAGAGAAAGGACGAAGGTCGTCCCCTATGCTTAAGACGTAGGCTCTTCAGTATGCTATGCTGTGTACCGCACCTGAAGTGTGCCTTGCCATGAGTCAGTCAAGGGGTACAAGAGTGATCCAAGAATGGCTCACAGGACAGCGGTCAAAGTTATCCTTAGTAACTAGTGGACTAAGGAATTTTCTCGATTATGGAGGTGGTAAAAGAGTTCGTCGTAAAGGTTACGACGATGCAAGCTTGACACCTATCCGGATAGCTCTGAGTAGAGAGACCGGATACATATAATGGAGCAATAATTTAGAATAGCTCCAAGTAGAACAGTTGTTTGGAATAGCTCCAAATAGAGCGTGGTAGCTGCATCTAGGAGATGACATAGAGATTTGTAAAGCACACACGGATCTGAAAGGTTCAGACCCGTTGACTAAAACCTCTCTCACAAGCAACATGATCAAACATAAAACTCATTGAGTGTTAATCACATAGTGATGTGAACTAGACTACTGACTCTAGTAAACTCTTGGGTATTAGTCACATGGCGATGTGACCTGTGAGTGTTAATCACATGGCGATGTGAACTAGATTATTGACTCTAGTGCAAGTGGGAGACTGTTGGAAATATGCCCTAGAGGCAATAATAAAAGTATTATTATTATATTTCCTTGTTCATGATAATTGTCTTTTATTCATGCTATAACTGTATTATCCGGAAATCGTAATACACGTGTGAATACATAGACCACAATATGTCCCTAGTGAGCCTCTAGTTGACTAGCTCGTTGTGATCAACAGATAGTCATGGTTTCCTGGCTATGGACATTGGATGTCGTTGATAACGGGATCACATCATTAGGAGAATGATGTGATGGACAAGACCCAATCCTAAGACTAGCACAAAAGATCGTGTAGTTCATTTGCTAGAGCTTTGCCAATGTCAAGTATCTCTTCCTTCGACCATGAGAGCGTGTAACTCCTGGATACCGTAGGAGTGCTTTGGGTGTATCAAACGTCACAACGTAACTGGGTGACTATAAAGGTGCACTACAGGTATCTCCGAAAGTATCTATTGTTTTATGCGGATCGAGACTGGGATTTGTCACTCCGTGTAAACGGAGAGGTATCTCTGGGCCCACTCGGTAGGACATCATCATATGCGCAATGTGACCAAGGAGTTGATCACGGGATGATGTGTTACGGAACGAGTAAAGTGACTTGCCGGTAACGAGATTGAACAAGGTATTGGATACCGACGATCGAATCTCGGGCAAGTAACATACCGATAGACAAAGGGAATTGAATACGGGATTGATTAAGTCCTTGACATCGTGGTTCATCCGATGAGATCATCGTGGAACATGTGGGAGCCATCATGGGTATCCAGATCCCGCTGTTGGTTATTGACCGGAGAACGTCTCGGTCATGTCTACATGTCTCCCGAACCCGTAGGGTCTACACACTTAAGGTTCGATGACGCTAGGGTTATAAAGGAAGTTTGTATGTGGTTACCGAATGTTGTTCGGAGTCCCGGATGAGATCCCGGACGTCACGAGGAGTTCCGGAATGGTCCGGAGGTAAAGATTTATATATGGGAAGTCCTATTTTGGCCACCGGAAAATGTTCGGGATTTTTCGGTATTGTACCGGGAAGGTTCTAGAAGGTTCCGGTGGGGCCACTGTGGGGACCCACATGGACGTGGGTAGTGGGGGCAAGGCCCCACACCCCTGGTCAAGGCGCACCAAGATCCCCCCTTAGAAGGAATAAGATCATATCCCGAAGGGATAAGATCAAGATCCCTAAAAAGGAGGGATAACAATCGGTGGGGAAGGAAATAATGAGATTTCTTTCCTCCCACCTTGGCCAACGCCCCAATGGACTTGGAGGGCAAGAAACCAGCCCCTCCACCCCTATATATAGTGGGGAGGCGCATGGGAGCTATACACGAAGTTCTGGCACAGCCCTACCTCTCTTCCTACTCCTCCTCTCCCATGGTGCTTGGCGAAGCCCTGCTGGATTGCCACGCTCCTCCACCACCACCACGCCGTTGTGCTGCTGTTGGATGGAGTCTTCCTCAACCTCTCCCTCTCTCCTTGCTGGATCAAGGCGTGGGAGACGTCACCGGGCTGTACGTGTGTTGAACGCGGAGGTGCCGTCCGTTCGGCACTAGGATCATCGGTGATTTGAATCACGACGAGTACGACTCCATCAACCCCGTTCACTTGAACGCTTCCGCTTAGCGATCTACAAGGGTATGTAGATGCACTCTCTTTCTACTCGTTGCTGGTCTCTCCATAGATAGATCTTGGTGACACGTAGGAAAATTTTGAATTTCTGCTACGTTCCCCAACACCCCCTACTAATCCCTTGCAGATCTTGTTACTCTTGGGTGTTTGAGCATCCTAGACGGTTGAGGTCACCGCGAAGCCATAGTCCATTGTGGTGAAGCTTCATGGTGTCGTTGGGAGCCTCCAATTGAGTTGTGGAGATTTCCCCAACCTCGTTTGTAAATGTTCGGTCGCCGCCTCCAAGGGCACCAATAGTGGAATCACGGCATCTCGCATTGTGTGAGGGCGTGAGGAGATTACGGTGGCCCTAGTGGCTTCTTGGGGAGCATTGTGCCTCCACACCGCTCCAACGGAGACGTACTTCCTCTCAAAGGGAAGGAACTTCGGCAACACATCCTCATCTCCACCGTCTCCACTCTTGGTTATCTCGTGCCTTTACTTGTGTAGCTTATTTGTCTCATATATCTTGCTTGCTTGTGTTCCTATTCGTGTTGCATCATATAGGTTGCTCATCTAGTTGCATATCTAGACAACCTACTTTGATGCAAAGTTTAAATTGCTAAAGAAAAGCTAAAAATTGTTAGTTGCCTATTCACCCCCCCTCTAGTCAACCATATCGATCCTTTCAATTGGTATCAGAGCCTCGTCTCTTTATTAAGGACTTTACCATCCGAAGAGTATGGTTGATACCGTAGACGGTGCGGAGGAACACTCCGGTGTGAATCCTATCTCGTCTACGGGCGATGGGGGAACTTCGGTCTCTCGTGAGGAGTTCAATGTAGCCTTGGAGACATTGAAAACCTCCATGACGACCGAAGTTGAAAGCATGTTTACTAAATTTCTTGAGGGGCTTAAACTATCCACCGCACCGTTGAAAGTGGGGGATCCCGCCAACAAGGTGTCGGATGCTATCCCCGACAAAGGGGAAGCTAGTAGTGAAAAGGCTCCTTCTTCTAGTGGCAAGAATGGCACCGGCATCTTTGCCCATGTGGAACCACCACTTGTTTATGGTGGACCTGTTCCTTCCACTCATTTGAATCATGTCGGTCCTCCTCCTAAGATTGTGAAAAATGAGGATTTTGATTCTTGGGTTTACCGCTTTAAACGTCATTTAAATCATGTGAACACTAACCTTTGGAGAATCATTGAAGAAGGTTTCTATCCACATGATCCAAGCAACTTCACTCCTCGAGAAGCCGCGGACAATCAGTTCAATGAGAATGCTCTCTTCATCATTCAAGATGCAATTCCACCCGAAGACCTACCTCATCTTCGTCCCTTCGCCTTGGCCAAAGATGCATGGCATTGTGTCGTGTCTCTCTACCGGGGAAGCGCAAGCATTCAACGCTCCAACTATGAAGTGGTACAAGATGAGGCCGATGAGTTTGCAATGAAGGAAGATGAAGAACCTCGTGAGCTTTATCGGAGAGTATCCAAACTCGCGGTCTCACTACGAGATCACGGGAGCAAGGACACGGATGACAATTGGATCAAGCGCAAATTCCTCAAGGCAATGATGCCCTACCACAAGGCCATGTCCTCCGTCATTCGTCAAAGACCGGACTTCCACACTTTGACCTCAAGCGAAGTGTTGGATGAGTTTGTGGCCATGAACATTTTGGACAAGACCGCCGACAATGCGGTGCTCCGTTCTCAACGGGCAAAGAAGCCTAACCTTGCATTGAAGGCCAAGCTCACCGTGGAAGAAGAAGAAGAGGAAGAAGAGGAGAGCAACCCCGAAGATACGAAGTATGCATATCATGAACACATGGCACTTGCTTCAAGGCAATTTTGGAGCAAGAAAAACTCGAGGCCCAACTTTAGCAAAAACAACTCGAGTGGCACAAGGGGCAAGCAACGTGTAAGGACTTGCTACAATTGTGGCAACGTGAGTCATTTCGTTGCGGAATGCCCGTATGAGAAGAGGGAAGACAATTGTGGCAAACTCATCCGAAAGGACAAGGCCAAGTCGTTCCCCAACAAGAACAACTTCACCAAGAAGACTCCTCCCAAGGCCTTGGATGTGCAAGAAGAGTACAATTAGGATGATGACGATGATGAAGATGATGAGTCGGTTGCCATGGCCTCCGTTGCCATTGCAACAACGTCACGGGTGTGTCTCTTCGACTCACCCAACGAGAGCATCATCGCCAAGTGCCTCATGGCTAAAGCCACCAACAAGGTAACCTCCAACATCAAAACTACCATCATTAATCATCCTTCCCCAACGGATAGCATTAATGAATTTTAGGGAGCTAATGTGGAGGCTAACGAGTTTGAGGCCTTTATGGGCAAACTCAAGGGAAAATCCAAGAAGCACTTTGTTGCTCTCTTGGAACAACTTGGTGAGGCCAATGACATGATCGAGGCTCACGAAGACACCATCTCTAAGATGGAAGGGCATAGTCGTGACTATGCCGATGAGATTTCGGATCTTTCCAATGCTCTTGAGGAAGAGCGTGGTCTTCGTTTGGCTCTTGAGGAGTCACACAACGTTGATCATGCTAAGTTAGAGAAAGATTATGATCATGCCCTCGTTGTTTCTCGTGTGCTAAATTCCGAGAAGGCCAAACTCGGGGTTGATCTTGCTAGACTCAAAGAGGAGTTTGATATACTTGACAAGGCCCACAAGGCCTTGAAGGGTATTCACGCTAGTCTCAAGGAGTCTCATGATCAACTCCAAGTGAAGCTAACTAAGGAGAAAGCAACTTTTCCTCATATGGTTTTAATTGATAATGCAAATGCTACTAACCCGTGTTGTGAGCATATACATCTTGTTGAGGAAAATGCTAAGTTGAAGGAGCAACTTGAGAGAGGTCTTGCGACTTGCATACAAGGCAAGAAGAACCTCAACGATCTCTTGATCAACCAAAAGGGAGGTGTGGCCAAGGAAGGGGTTGGGTACGTCCCCGACTCCAAGAACAAGAAGAAGAATGACAAGACCAAACGACCTCCTCCCTTCATGCAAACCTTTGTGAGGGCGGGAGAGAGTGTCCCCGAGGAGAAGAAGAAGAACAAAGTCAAGAAGGGCAATGTCACCTCTCCCAACAAAGCCGGCGATTTTAATCCTTCTTATGTGTTATGACGTGCTAGTGATGGGCATGTTTATGCCAAATTTGTTGGTTCTCTTCATGAGTACATTGAATGGTCTATTTGGGTTCCTAAGACCCTTGTTACTAACATCAAAGGACCCATTACAAAATGGGTACCTAAAACCAAGCATTGATCTCTTCTAGGTGTTTGCTTCCGGTGGTGGATCATGGTTGCTCGATAGCGGAGCTACAAATCATATGACCGGAAGCAAGGACTTGGTGGTGGACATGCACAAGGTTCCATCTATGCCCACCAATGTTGAGTGGGGTGACGCCTCATCTTCTAAGGTATTGGGACTTGGCAAAGTGGTCATCTATCATGATCTCACGATCGAGAAGGTCATGCTTGTTGAGTCCCTTGCATACAATTTACTTTCCGTTCGTCAACTTGCTATCATGGGCTTTGCCACTTTCTTTGATATCGATATTGTGGCCCTCTTGTGGAGCAAGACTCTTAAAGTAGCCTTTGTTGGGCATGTCGAGAATGGTCTATATGTGATTAACTTTTCGGAGCGACCCACTAAGACCGCGACATGCCTAATGGCTAAAGTTGATGTGGGATGGCTTTGGCATCGCCGTTTAGCCCATGTCAATATGAGATCTTTGCAAAGTCTCCTCAAGGGGGACCATGTCCGTGGACTAACGAATGTTAGTTTTGCTAAAGATCGTGCTTGCAGTGCCTGTATCGAAGGAAAGCTACATGAGAAGGCTCACCCTCCCACGACTATCATTTATTCAAAGAGGCCTTTGGAGCTCCTTCACATGGATCTCTTTGGGCCTCCATCCTTCGATAGTCTTGGAGGTAGGAAGTATTGCTTGGTGATTGTGGATGACTACTCAAGGTACACGTGGGTGTATTTCTTCAAGAGGAAGAGCGAGACCCAACAAACCGTCATTGACTTTGCAAATGAAGCACAACGTCAACACAATGCAAAGATCTTGACAATAAGAAGTGACAACGGCACCGAGTTCAAGAACTACACCTTGGATGAGTTTCTTAGTGACGAGGGAATCAAGCATCAATATTCCGCACCCTACACCCCTCAACAAAACGGTGTTGCGGAGAGGAAGAACCGGACGTTGATGGATGCGGCAAGGACCATGATGGCGGAGTTCAAGTCTCCGTACAACTTTTGGGCCGAAGCCATCAACACCGCGTGTCATGCATCAAATCGGCTCTACCTCCGCAAGGGCTTGAACAAGACTCCATATGAAATACTCACCGGTAACAAGCCCAACCTCAAGTACTTCCGGGTATTCGGGTGTAAGTGTTTCATTCTCAAGAAAGGTGTTCGGTTGTCTAAATTTGAGGCTAGAGCTTATGAGGGCATATTTGTTGGTTATGCTACAAACTCTCATGCTTACCGTGTCCTCAATAAATCCACGGGACTTATTGAGGAGATGTGTAACGTGGATTTTGATGAGAATAACGGCTCCCAAGTGGAGCAAAGTGGCACTTGTGATGTAGGTGATGAAATTCCTCCTCAAGCCATAAGAAGAATGGGTGTTGGTTTCATCCTACCCATTGAGGAACCCCTTGTGGCCGAAGGAGAAGGACAATGCTCCACTCAAGTGGAGCCATCACCAACCCAAGGCCCACACACTTCCGAAGAACAAAGTGAAGGCCCTCAACCTCATGAACAAGACCAAGGGCTAGATCATACTCAAGACAGTGTGGACACACCAAGTGATGCCCAAGGTCAAGTTCTCTCCCCCGAGCAAGTTCAAGATCAAGAACAAGTCCATGACTACGCTCAAGATGATCAAGTAGCCGCTCCTCAACTCACCACCGAGGAGGAATTAGAGCGTCGTGCCGCCAAGGTTGCTTCCAAGATCTCCACCAAGGATCATCTCATGACGAATGTGCTTGGAAGCTTAAGAAAGGGGGTAAGCACTCGTAGACAATTAGCAAATTATTGTGAGCATCACGCGTTTGTCTCTTGTGTGGAACCCCACAAGGTCTATGAGGCGCTAGAAGATCCGGATTGGCTCAATGCCATGCACGAAGAACTCACAACTTCGAGTGCAACAAAGTGTGGAGATTGGTGCCAAGGCCAACTGGGAACCACAATGTCATTGGAACCAAGTGGATATTCAAGAACAAGCAAGATGCCCATGGGATTATCATTCGCAACAAGGCTCGTTTGGTAGCACAAGGCTACTCCCAAGTCGAGGGTATCGACTACGGTGAAACCTTTGCTCCCGTTGCTCGTCTTGAATCCATTCGCATGTTGATTGCATATGCTTCTCATCATAACTTTAAGTTACAACAAATGGATGTGAAGAGTGCTTTTCTTAATGGTCCCATTAATGAATTGGTGTATGTCAAGCAACCCCCCGGGTTCGAGGATCCCTACTTTCCCGATCATGTGTATCAACTCGATAAGGCACTCTATGGCCTTAAACAAGCCCCACGTGCGTGGTATGACCACCTTACCGAGTTGTTACAAGACCGTGGTTTTGAAGTTGGGCTAATCGACCCCACTCTTTTTACTAAGAAGGTCAAAGGGGAGTTGTTTGTGTGCCAATTATATGTTGATGATATTATCTTTGGTTCTCCTAACAAAGCTTTCAATGAGGAATTTGCCGCTCTCATGACCTCAAAGTTCGAGATGTCCTCCATGGGAGAGTTGAAGTTCTTTCTAGGGTTCGAAGTGAAGCAAAGAAGAGAAGGAACCTTCATCAATCAATCCAAATACACTCAAGACATGCTCAAGAGATTCAAGCTAAGTGACGTCAAGCCGGCTTCCACTCCAATGCCCACCAAGTGCCAACTTGACTTAGATCCCAATGGTAAAGTGGTGGATCAAAAGGTATATCGTTCCATGATTGGATCCTTGCTTTACCTTTGTGCATCTAGACCGGACATCATGTTGAGTGTGGGAATTTGTGCACGGTTTCAAGCCGCACCTAAGGAAAGTCACTATGTGGCGGTCAAACGAATCTTTCGATATTTGGCTCATACCCCAAACTTTGGCTTATGGTACCCAAGAGGATCAAACTTCAAGCTTGTAGGGTACTCGGATTCCGATTGGGCGGGAGACAAAGTGGATAGGAAGTCCACTTCCGGAGGGTGCCAATTCCTTGGTTGCTCTTTGGTAAGTTGGTCTTCCAAAAAGCAAAGTTGTGTGTCTCTCTCGTCCACCGAAGCGGAGTATGTTGCGGCCGGTAGTTGTTGTGCACAACTCTTATGGATGAGGCAAACTTTAAAGGATTATGGTGTCACTTGTGACAAAGTGCCTCTTTGGTGTGACAATGAAAGTGCCATCAAGATCTCTCTCAACCCGGTGCAACACTTCAAGACGAAGCATATTGAGATCCGGTATCACTTCATCCGGGATCACATTAGGCGAGGAGAGATCGAGCTCAACTACGTCAACACTCATGATAACCTTGCAGATATCTTCACGAAGCCCTTGGATGAAGCAAGATTTCGCGAGTTAAGGCATGAGCTAAATATCATCGATTCGAGCAATGTTGCTTGAACCCTTGCACACCCCACCATACTCAACGTGTTGTCCTATTTAGATGTAGGCATGGACATAGGGGGAGTGATGTTCTCTCAATGAACTCTCCCTCCCCCCATTATGCATAAATCAATCAAGTCTTTCACATTAGCCATATTTGATGGTACTTGTGCTTCAAAGACGAGTTTTGGTCATGGACCCAAGGATAATTCTTCGCGGTGCCATACCAATTGACTCAAACATAGGTGGCTACGGCCACCGCCCTCTCTTTTGGAGAGGTGGTGTCTCGTGGTTGGTTCGTTTGTCGTGTGCCTTTCTGGTTTTGTGTGTTGCGTGGTCTTGTGGTGTTGTGTTGGCTCGGAGTGGTTTGTGCAAAGATCCAGTTTTTCGCGCTCGAAACGTGCATCTTCTTGAGCCCACGGTACTACCGCGTCTGGGCGCGGTACTACCGCTTTGGGAGGCACGGTACTACCGCGCCACAGCATGGTACTACCGCTCTGGTGCGGTACTTCGGAAGTACCGCACCGTGCGGTACTACCGTGTCTGGGCACGGTACTACCGCGCCGTCAAGGGCGCGTGGGGGTTATGACTCGGGCAGGGGAGTTACAACTCCCCATACCCATTCATTGTCTCTCTCTCCACGTCTCTCCCTCTCAAGAACGACGCCGGAGGCCCTCGCCGAATCTCCGTCTCCGGCCACTCTCCTCGGATTCCGACCGGTGGGATCGTTCCCCACCACTTCCTCTTGCCATGGACCAAGGTTTTTCCCCAAATCCCTCTTTTTCTTGGCTGTTCTTTTGCTTCTAGGCTTTTGGGGAGAAACTTGTTGTTCTTGAGATTTTAGGCCAAATCTATGCAAGAGTAGGATGTAGGAGAGTCGTGATGCGTAGGAAACATACTTGATATGCTGTCTTGTGGTAGCTTTGTCCAACCGTAGTACCGCCGTGGTTTCGCGGGCTTTCTCAGATTTGAACCAGTTCAGATCTGATGCGGTGCGGTACTACCATGCCCGGTGTGCGGTACTACCGTACCGTGCGGTACTACCGCTCCGCAGACGCGGTACTACCGCGCCGGCGGCGGTGCTAAAGTCGTACTACCGCTCCTACACACGGTACTACCGTGATCTTGCACGGTACTACCGCGTCTAAGAGCCGTACTACTCTCTTAGCTCCGCAGCTCTTGGCCATACTACCGTAGGGATCAAATCTCTCTCTAGGCATGTATCATGTGTGCTTTCTACTTGTTTCACTTGCTTTGTTGTGGTCTTTGCATTAATCTCTCTTGGTTGTTGTGGGTGTTTTTGCGTTCTGTGTCTCAGGTGGTGGCTCTCGCCGTTCCAATCCCAGTCGTGACACTGGCTCCAAGCGTCTGCGCAACCCCCAAGATGAAGCCCCAGAGGGCTCCAATGCCCCCAAGCGCAATGTCAAGTCCACTGCCAGCAAGCAAAAGGAACCGGCTAAGGGCATGGACGAGATTTCAACCACTGAGTATGTCGAGCGCCGGAAGATCAATCCCTATGTGAATCCTCGGGCTATCCTCAGAGGCACCGAGTTGTTCTAGACCAAGCAACAGGCTCTCATCTATCTGGATGTGATCAAGAACAAGCAGAATACCTACGTGGATGTCAAGTGGATAGACATGCATCACCTGCGGAAAGACAAGTTTCGTGACTATTTTGGAGAGGCTCTGGACTTGGTGGAGCAGTTTGCTATTGAGCCGGTGATCTCCTTTCACCTTGACTATGACCCTGAGCTTATCTGTCAGTTCTTTGCCTCAGTGTACTTTCATCCCGGGGAGGAGCGGAGGATGACTTGGATGACCAATGGCCGTCAGCTGTCTGCTACATGGAAAGAGTTCATGGATCTGCTGCACATTCCTGATGACGGGCTTCACACCCCCGTTGGCGTCCGCCCCCATGCCAACTCTGAGTCTGCCAACAAGAACCAGCTTCAGCCCTTCCTTGTTGAGAAGGTACTCCCCAATGGGAAGTCATCTTGGGTGTTGAACTCCTTTCTGGATATCATGCATCGCATCTTCCGCAACACTCTGTTCCCACGCATTGGCGACAAGGACAAGGTTCATGCATATCTAGTGGACATGTTGCTCTTGTGTGCAGAGGCACGTACTTCTCAGACTCAGCCACTTGATGTCTCTCACATCATGTGGTGTGAGCTTCGGTTTGCGGTGTTCACTCGCAAGGTTCCTATCTATGGACCGTACCTGTTTCTGCTGCTCTCCACCACTTGGGAGAAGACGTATCCAGGTGATGAGTTCCTTGCTCCAGACTGGATTCGCCATGAGTCCATCAGCCTCCGCGTCAAGCCCAACTGGGCCAACACCACTACTCGTGCTGAGGCATCTTCTGCTAGGAGGGCTGCTGGTGAGGGGGAGGCTGCTGCTGCTGAGACTACTGCTGAGGACCGTGCTGCTAGGTCCACCACTTCTTCCTCTGAGCCATCATGGGCCAAGAAGCTGAAGGACAAGATGAAGACTCTCTTCTGCATGCAGGCGAAGGGACAGTACAGGGCTCACGTGACTGACAAGGAGAGTCGCCGCCGTGACAAGAAGGTGATGAGGCTCTTTGGAGAGGATGTGTCTGGCGGGTCTGAGGACGTCATCACACCTGAGGCTGCCTGGATGTCTAAGCAGGGCTACAAGTGGACCAGTTCAGAGGATGACATGGAGGAGACTATCCCCGCCGCTGAGTCTGACGAGGAGCACGAGGAGCAGTGGGACGACTTCTCTGCCTGAGCCACCCCGTGTGTGTAGGTGTCCTCTCTGCCTTTTTGGCGTCTCGATGCCAAAGGGGGAGAGAGTGTAGGGATTTGCGTTGTGTCGTGCTTGGTGTGTTTGTTTGCTTTGTCGTTTGGACCTCGTTTGCCTCGTTTGCTTTAGTTCGGTTTGTGCTTCCGAGACCTTTCCTCCATATGGTGTAAGACATATGCACTCTATCTATCTTAGTTATCTTATGTTTGTACTATCTTGTCTAGTGATAAATTTGCCTTGTCTCTATAATATAGGGGGAGCTCGTTCCTAGTATTCGTGCTCATCTAGGTGGCACACATTTAGGGGGAGCCCGTCTATATTATAGAGAGGAGGGGTTTGCTTTTACTCAATAGTATTTTTCCTTGTGCAAATCCCGTTTTGTCATCAATCCACCAAAAAGGGGGAGATTGTAAGGACATATTTATCCCTAAGTGTTTTGGTGATTGATGACAACGCATTTGCGGACTAATCGTGTGCCATGAGTTTTCCAGACTCTTCTCTGCTAGGCACAAGACGATTGGGTGCCCCTCGAAGACTGACGAAGACGGCGTCTTTTCTACGTTTCTTTTTGGTGGATTTGAGTCGTAGGAAAGCCGTACTATTAAGAGGGGGTCCGCGTTGGAAAGGTTTGGGTGGAATCATCACGTACACGTCTCCTTTTATCCCCTCCTTCTTCCTTGGAGCTTCCTCCGTTTTTCCTGCCTCCTTTGACTGGCTGCTGTTGTGGTTGCGGTAGTACTGCTCCTGGATCAACGGTAGTACCGTGGGCATCCACGGTAGTACCGCGCGGTGGCGCGGTAGTACCGCTGGTGCTCACGGTAGTACCGCTCCCCTGGAGCCGCACTACCGCTGCCCACCAGGCTAGTGCCGCCCCTTTGCGGTAGTAGGAGCGGATGTAATTTTTTACATCCGCACCTGCCGCGGTAGTACCGCTTTCGCCGTGCGGTAGTACCGCGCTATGCGGTCAGGCAGTAGTACCGCCCCTCGGCAGTACTACTGTGTCGAGTTTTTGCTACTTCCGTTTTTTTGCGGAAGTAGGCACGGAAGTTCCCCTTCCCCCTGGACGGGACTTTTGCCTTACGGTAGTACCGCATTGGGGGCGCGGTAGTACCGCGCGTGCGGAAGTACCGCCCCCAGCTTGCGTCTGTTTCCCTGGCTGGGGTCGCGGCAGTACCGTGGGACGGTACGGTAGTACCGCACTGCCGTGCGGTAGTACCGCTTGGTTGCAAGCAGTAGTACCGCGCGGCCTTGCGGTAGTACCGCTGGCCAGGCGCGGTAGTACCGCTGGCCGCGGGCTGGTTGGTGGGTAACGGTTGGATCTTTTCCACACACTATATAAAGGGTCTCCTTCTTCCCCGTTGACTCACCTCTTCCACCATTAAAGCTCCATTATTGCTCCAAGCTCCATTTTCGCCCGATCTCACTCCCTAGCCAACCAAACTTGTTGATTTGCTCGGGAGTGGTTGAGAAGGCCCCGATCTACACTTCCACCAAGAGATATTTGATTCCCCCTACTAATCCCTTGCGGATCTTGTTACTCTTGGGTGTTTGAGCATCCTAGACGGTTGAGGTCACCGCGAAGCCATAGTCCATTGTGGTGAAGCTTCATGGTGTCGTTGGGAGCCTCCAATTGAGTTGTGGAGATTGCCCCAACCTCGTTTGTAAAGGTTCGGTCGCCGCCTCCAAGGGCACCAATAGTGGAATCACGGCATCTCGCATTGTGTGAGGGCGTGAGGAGATTACGGTGGCCCTAGTGGCTTCTTGGGGAGCATTGTGCCTCCACACCGCTCCAACGGAGACGTACTTCCTCTCAAAGGGAAGGAACTTCGGCAACACATCCTCGTCTCCACCTTCTCCACTCTTGGTTATCTCGTGCCTTTACTTGTGTAGCTTATTTGTCTCATATATCTTGCTTGCTTGTGTTCCTATTCGTGTTGCATCATATAGGTTGCTCATCTAGTTGCATATCTAGACAACCTACTTTGATGCAAAGTTTAAATTGCTAAAGAAAAGCTAAAAATTGTTAGTTGCCTATTCACCCCCCCCCCTCTAGTCAACCATATCGATCCTTTTAATGGTATTGATAAAAGTAGCTAGAATCAACGGGAGATGCGCGGAACTAGCTAGCTAGCAGTACTTACTTTCAGGTGTGTAAATCGCAGCTCCCCCGGCAGTCCTGGAGCTTGTGCGGTGAATACTTTCCAAACCCTGCGAGACAAAGAAAACAATTACTTGATAATAGGAAATGAATAAAGTTGCGAATATGGTGCGATAATGATCGATTGAACTTACTTCTCGAGCATTTAATTTAGTCATGTCCGCATAGTCCTCGGGATTTTTTCGTCTCGAGTCTAAGACAGTTACTAGTCCTTGCTAAAGCTTAATCTCTAGGAAAATAAAGTGGAAGCTGCGCACGCATGCATAACTCATCAATTACATTACTATAACCTCGAGTAATACTGGAAACCGAATATGCACAAGACAGTAACACTCACTTGAAGTTGTAAGGAAAGAGTATTTTATCTTTGTTTTGATTTTGAAGCAACGATTTTAGCAAGGTGGCCCCGGCTTCTTTGGCATCATGTTTAACCGTCCATTCATCTACGATATTTGTGTTAATGAACCGAATATCATAGATTTCTGCCTTTCTGCATTCGACGATCTTCAATCAGCATAATATAGTGAGGATAACTATATATATTTGCAATGAAAGAGCTGAGCTATATATAGAGACTTAATTACAGAAGTAGTACTTACAGACAGTAGCAAGTGACGATTGTTTTATCGAGGGCCTTTTGATTGAAAAACTGGAAGAACTCCTTAAATGGAACAACAACAGATCAATTCCAACAAGGTCGTGCTCCTCTTTAACTCTCAAAGTCAAAGTATCCTGTCCAGACTCGCTGCAGGTTTTCATGTACCAGTCATGGAATCTTCGCATCATCGTTGTTAGAGGAGGATCACCAGGTTTGACGAGAGGCTTCCTGTGCCAGTATTTGAAATCGTCCACCTCCATTGTATCAAAATCTGCATCGTCGGGCAGGTAATCTCTAGGATAGGTACCGGGAAGCATCCTCGGATGATTATTGACGATATCGCTAGACACCTTGAGCGGGGGGGAGGGGGCGGAGGGCACGATTGGTTAGCTTGTTCGCCGAGCTAGGGAATTGTTTTCCCACTCCTTCGTTCTGCTAACCTTTGATCACTGCAAGTACTTCCTGACCGCTCCGCTTCGATATATGACCTTTCAATAATGCGCTCATAGTTGGTTTTCGGCAGAGACGGTGGTGGTCGCTTCAGGGCATCCAAAGTGCGCTGAACTTTCACCTTATCTATCTTCTCCTTCGGAGGTGGATATTTCTTAGATCTTTGCGTTTCAAAGAAGTCCTTCACTTGGGCAGCACAGATCTTCGCGTTTTCCTCCTCGGTCATCTTGTATGGTAACTTCTCTAGAGGCTTGAGAGATGGACATAATCTGTATTGCCTCCCGCGTCTGGCTCTACTGCTAGACGCCGGAGCAGTCGGAGCGGCTGCGGATGTCTTCTTTTGTTGCTTACGAGGAGGAGAAGAAGGAGGTGGAGTGGCATGACGCGCCAGAGCAGCCGGAGCGGCGGTGGCTGTCTTCCGCTTTTGCTGACGAGGCGGGCTGCTTGGACGCGCCAACGCAGGCGGAGAAGGAAGCGGAGTGCCGCCATGCGTCGGAGAAGGAGGTGAAGTGCCCTGATCACTCACCGGAGGAGGAGGAGGAGGAGGCGGCGTCCAGTTCGGAAGGTTGATGAGCTCCTTCCGCCATAGACATGGAGTCTTCAAAGCAAGACCCAGCCGAGTCTCCCCTTCACCGGTAGGGTGGTCAAGCTCGAGGTCCTTGATACGTCTCCGTCATATCTATAATTTTTGATTGTTCCATGTCAATATTCTACAACTTTTTATACTATTTTTCAGACTAACATATTGATCCAGTGCCCAGTGCCAGTTCCTATTTGTTGCATGTTTTTTGTTTCGCAGAAAATCCATATCAAACGAAGTCCAAACGGAATAAAAACGGACGGAGAATATTTTTGAAACATTTGTGAAATATGGAAAGAAGAATCAACGCGAGAAGGTGCCCGAGGGGGCCATGAGGTAGGGGGCGCGCCCCTGACCCTCATGGGGCCCCCGTAAGGCAGTTGTTGCTCTTCTTTGGCCGCAAGAAAGCTAATTTTCGGAGAAAATCTGGGCGAAGGTTTCAATCCAATCGGAGTTACGGATCTCCGGATATATAAGAAACGGTGAAAGGGCAGAATCCCAGAATGCAGAAACAGAGAGAGACAGAGATAATATCCAATTTCGGAGGGGCTCTCGCCCCTCCCATGCCATGGAGGCCAAGGACCAGAGGGGAAACCCTTCTCCCATCTAGGGAGAAGGTCAAGGAAGAAGAAGAAGAAGAAGAAGGGGGCGGGGCTCTCCCCCTCTCTTCCGATGGCGCCAGAACACCGCCGGGGCCGTCATCATCACCGCAAACTACACCAACACCTCCATCATCTTCACCAACATCTTCATCACCTTCCCCCATCTATCTACAGCGGTCCATTCTCCCGCAACCCTCTATACCCTCTACTTGAACATGGTGCTTTATGCTTCATATTATTATCCAATGATGTGTTGCCATCCTATGATGTCTGAGTAGATTTTCGTTGTCCTGTCGGTGATTGGTGAATTACTATGATTGATTTAATTTGCTTGTGGTTATGTTGTTATCCTTTGGTGCCCATCATATGAGCGCGCGCGTGGATCACACCATAGGGTTAGTTGTATGTTGATAGGACTATGTATTGGAGGGCAAGAGTGACAGAAGCTTCAACCTAGCATAGAAATTGATGCATATGGGGTTGAAGGGGGACCAATATATCTTAATGATATGGTTGGGTTTTACCTTAATGAACGTTAGTAGTTGTGGATTCTTGCTAATAGTTCCAATCATAAGTGCATAGAATTCCTAGTCAGGAATGACATGCTAGTAGTGGCCTCTCCCACATAAAACTTGCGATCGGTCTAGTAACATAGTCAATTGCTTAGGGACAATTTCGCAACTCCTACCACCACTTTTCCACACTCGCTATACTAACTTTATTGCTTCTTTACCTAAACAGACCCTACGTTTTATTTACGTGCACTTTATATTCTTGCAAACCTATCCAAAAACACCTACAAGATACTTCTAGTTTCATACTTGTTCTAGGTAAAGCAAACGTTAAGCGTGCGTAGAGTTGTATCGATGGTCGATAGAACTTGAGGGAATATTTGTTCTACCTTTAGCTCCTCGTTGGGTTTGACACTCTTACTTATTGAAAGAGGCTACAATGATCCCCTATACTTGTGGGTTATCAAGAATTTTTCTGGCGCCGTTGCCGGGGAGTCATAGCGTGGGGTGAATATTCTCGTGTGTGCTTGTTTGCTTTATCACTAAGTAATTTTTATTTGTTGTTCTAAGTTGTTCTCTATCTTTAGTTATGGATATGGAACATGAAATACCAAAAAAAATAGGTGTACCTGCTACTCATGGAGATGGGGAACCTCCTAAAACCCTCGATGTTGGTTATGTGAAAAATATTATGTACTACTTTTATAATCCTGAGAAAACCCCATTCAATTATGTAATGGGAGACACGTTGGATCAACGTGAATACTTTAGGGATTATCGCTTGACTCAAAAAGGGAAACTATTATGGGATCAAATTCATATGTTGCATTGGTATGCTCGGGAACTATGCTTGAGATATGACTATACTTGTTGCTCTAGGATGAAGGTTCCACACCTTCCCTTTTCATGCAAATTTAATGATGATAAAACCTTGGCTTCTTATGCTAATGGTATATATGATTACTATGATGTGGAACAAATAGAAAAACTTGTTGCTTTTATGGGTGCTTATGAAATTGAATCTTTGTTTAAAGAGTGTGAAAATTTTGATGATTCGATTTATATACCTGAAAATTTAGCTATCCTTAAATATTGCTATGAGAATTATGAATTCAATCCGATATTGATGATTTTATTGAGAGAGTCTCTGCTCTCCAAGAAGAGACTAATATTTTGCAGGAGTCTATGGAAGAAGAAATTAATGACATTGTGAGCTCATTGGATGAAAAAGATGAGGAGGAGACCGAAGAACAAAAGGAGGAAGAGAGGATTGATCACCCGTGCCCACCTTCTAATGAGAGTAACTCTTTATCCCATACAATGTTTAATTTCCCTTCGTGCTTACCGAAGGATGAATGCTATGATTATTGTTATGGTCCCGTTCATTCTCTTGAAATATCCCTTTTTGATGATGCTTGCTATGCTTGTGGCCAAGATGCCAATATGAATTATGCTTATGGAGATGAACTTGATATAGTTCCTTATGTTAAACATGAAATTGTTGCTATTGCACCCACGCATAATAGTCCTATTATCTTTTTGAATTCTCCCGACTACACTATATCGGAGAAGTTTGCCCTTATTAAGGATTATATTGATGGGTTGCATTTTACTATTACACATGATGATTTTGATGAATATAATATGCATGTGCTTGCTGCTCCTACTTGCAATTATTATGAGAGAGGAACTATATCTCCACCTCTCTATGTTTCCAACATGATAAAATTACAAGAAACTGTTTATACTATGCATTGGCCTTTACTTTGTATGCATGAATTGTTCTTGTATGACATGCCGATGCATAGGAAGAGAGTTAGACTTCGTCATTACATGATATATGTTACTTTGGGCTCACCACTAAATTATTGTTTAATTACCGTTTAATTATCTTTCTAAAAAATGACATATCGAGTGTTTAATTTTAGCATTCAAAGTAGGAGTAGTTTTCCGATTTGAGCATTCAATAAGCAAAACCAAATCGTAAAATAAATTAGTATTCAAATTAGCATGCATTCAATGAGCAAAACTACATCATCTCTTGCGTCCGTACATCGTCGAATATTATCACTAATACACCTCGAATAGTATCATACATATAGCATCGCTAATACAGCTAGAACCGTAGCGCCCGACGGGTATCGGCACGGGCGATGGACACCCAAAGAGAAGGAACCATCAGATGATCATAGCTGCAGTGAGGCCCCTGAAGAACCTGCCAGGTATTGTCGAACCAGCCCTCCAACGCAACCATGTAGCGATAGACGTGCTCGTCCTCCACGCTGACACGGTGATGTACCACCTCCACGGTGTCCAAAAGCTTCGGCACCGTCACTGGCCCACGCGACCGCCACCAAACCCTGTTCGGGTCAACGACGGGCTAGCTCCTCATCAAGCTATGCCCCCCGGAATATAGCACCTCCCAATACCAGCCCGGCGGAGCCCAGTTCCGGACATGGCCCCTCTGATCAAGCAGGCCTCCTCTGCCGAGTCGACGACGAGGATGTGAGATAGGCATCGTCGACGTCTATGCGGGAATAATTGCTTAACTAAAAAATAAACTAGTTCTATTAATTTTCTTACTAAAAATAAACTACTTCTATAGTAAAATAAAGTAGTTTTATTAAATTAACTAGTTCAACTAAGCACTTACTATAAATAAAATAAAGTACTACTCCCTCCGTCCGAAAATACTTTTCATCAAAATGGATGAAAGGAGATGTATGTAGACGTATTTTAGTTCTAGATACATCCCTTTTTATGCATTTTGATGACAAATATTTTCAGACGGAGGGAGTACTTACTAAAAATAAACTAATTTAACTAGTTCTATTATTTTTCTAACTAACTCTATTAAACTCTTACTTAAAAACATCTAATTCAACTAATCTAAAATGCACACTAACCTATAACATCTAATGCACTAACCTAATCTGTGACTATACATAATAATCTATACAAATTACTAGTATATATACATGGAAGAATACACATATATATATATGAAAAAAATGAAAAAAAAAAAGAGCCAGGGCAGCGGCGGCTCACAGCGAGGCCGGACGGCGAGGGCGACGGCGGGGGTGGCTAGGATGTCGGCGGGGGCGGCGAGGGCGGGCGACGGCGACATGGGCGACGGCGACAGTGTGCGGGGGCGCGCCCGGGCAGGGGCACGAGTGACGGCGATGGAGTGGGCGGCGGACAGCGACGGCGCGGGCGGCGGCGACGCTGTCGACGTGGGCTCCGGAGCGGGGGACAGGGGCGACGGCGTCCGGCAGCCTGGCGTTGTCGAGGAGGCGCGCGCGTCGTCAGGGGAAAACTGCAAGATGAAAACCAAAATTTTCACAAGTGTTCCTTATATACATGAAGCTTTAGTCCCAGTTCTTGGCACGAACCAGGACGAATGTACCCCTTTGGTCCCGGTTCGTAACATCAATCGGGACCAAAGGCCTCTTTTCAGTAGCCCAAAGGGCGGGAAACAGAGACCTTTGGTCCCGGTTGGTGGCACCAACCGGGACTAAAAGGGCGCATTGGTCCCGGTTGGTACCACCAACTGGGACCAAAGAGGGGCATTGGTCCCGGTTCATGGCACCAACCGGGACCAATGGCCTTGCACAGCGACGTGGTGGAAGTTAGTCCCACCTCGCTAGTTGAGAGAGTGATGCACCTGTTTATAAGGCGCGGTGCGCCTGAGCCTTCGAGCTCCTCTCCAAAGCAGGCTTACGGGCCTAACCACTCTGTATCTGCCTATAGGCCTGCTGGGCCTTCGGCGAGCCTGAATCCTAGCCCAACAGGCTGGTTGGGTTTCTAGTCGCATTCAGGCCGTGGTGGCCCAATAGGCGGCATTTTTTTAATTTTTTTCAGTATTTTTGTTTTTTTTCATTATTTATTTTCTTTTGTTTTTTGCTTTATTTTTTAATTCTTTTTGCTTTTAGGTCGGAAAAATTATAAACTTTCTGTTAGTGCCATTAGTTTTTTAAATTTGAATTCTTTGAAATTTGTGTGAATCACTAGTTTGTGATTAACTTTACTATAAAAATAGTTTTATATAATTTTAGTTTCAATAATACTACAAATGATTCTTTTTAGTTGCATACATTTTATCTAATTTGAGTTGCATAAATTTTATTTTTTATTGATTCTTTTTAGTTGATTCCTTTTCCTATTAGAGTTTTATTAAAGCTTTTCAGTTGATTCTTTATGCTATTTTAGAATATTATAGTTTTGTTTGTTTAAAAAAACACCTTTGCTCCTGGTTCCAGACACCAACCGGGACTAAAGGTGGTGGGCCAGAAGCAAGGTCCATTGGTCCCGGTTTGTGTCTGGAACCGGGACCAATGGTCTCAGATGAACCGGGACCAATGGCCCCCGAGGCCCGGCCCGCGCCCTGGCCTCATGAATCGGGACCTATGCCCTCATTGGTCCCGGTTCATGGGTGAACCGGGATTAATGGGCTTTCCCTGCCTGGATCAAAGCTCTGTTTTCTACTAGTGTACTCCTCCTACCGTGGTGGGTGCACTGTGATGTGGGCGGTTGGTTGTCTCTCGGACATGGATGCCGGGGAGGCGACCCCGGATGGCGGTCTGCATGGTTGGCCCTTCATCTGGCACCATGGCGGTGATGGTGGCTTTCCCTCTTAGTTATGTATGGGTGGCAAGAGGTGTAGTGTCGGGTGGCTTGGGCGCACTCTCTAGCAACGCCCTGGTCCGGATCTGGAGAACTAAACTCATCGCACTTGTCCTGGACACCTCGTGATGGCACGGGGGAGTTGTGGAGCAAAAAGCTTTGCGCATATCACCAACGCCGACGATGCTCGCATACACCGCTCTCTTCTTGAAGACGTCGTCATGGTGCTCCTCTTCGTGTCTGGGTTTCGCTTGAAAAACTTTGTCTGTTGTGGACTCGGCATCTGCGTCGCTTAGCGCCGCTCTGCCTCCTAGGGGTGTTGTGGTGCAGCACAGGTGTTATAGGAAGTAGCATGGCTTTGTACTCAATTATTCATGTGCTCTATTTTGGTAGCGTGGTCGCGTGTGTCTTACATGATCCGGTTATCACGGGGTTGATGTTGTATGAGGGCTACCTCAACACCTTGTATCGTTCGAATATGGACTTTCTTCGGTTGTTGCTTTATATAAAAACAGGTCGAATGCCGGGAGAAAGAGGAAAAGGAATTAAGAAGGACAATTCTCATGTATGTTCCCTGCCCTTCCTTGTTAATTTACATGGGATGTTATTTTCTCTCCAATCCCCCCTACTAATTTCCACAGCATACTAAACATGGGTTTGTGACTAAAAGGGTGTGGCTAGGTCTTAGTCGACTGAGAGTTAATCAAGTCTCAGTCAAGTGACATAACATGCAAAAGAGAAAAAGAAAAACTAAAAAGAAAATTTTGTATGAATCTTAATGTAAGATCTCACGGATATCCCATAGACTGAGACTTCGTTAAGTCTTAGTCGACTGAGACTTAACAAGACTGTGACTAAAAATTAACTTTCCATGCCTAATGGCTTACTAATCTTTCACCCTGTAAACTCCCATTCTCTTCCAGCCAAACACGCTGAGAAACATGGATGAAGCCAGAACGAGGGTTTAAATAAGCACATAAGCTTTGAGCACTATACTAGAGTAACCAGACCAGTAGTCTTTCCGATTCTCCAGCCTCCCTCCAACCAGCATAATGGGCTTCTGCAAGAGCACCATGAAGGATGGCATCTTCATCCTCACACTCGGTGGCAGCGATGATGGACACAACTACCTCACCGTCCAGTCCCTAACGGACCTCGAGGCAGAACTCAAGGATATCCGGACTAACCGGGTGAGATCGACGAGCAGAGGCCTCATCACCACCAGCACGGCGGAGCTGTTCTGCGACGGCGAGGACTACAACAAGGCTTCCGCGCCGGTGGCCGGCGAGCTGGCACGCCGCATGGCCAGGGTTGTGCACGAGCTCTTCAACATGCCGTTTCCAACGGTCGCCGCCGTCACGGGCGACGTCCGGTCGTCCCTGGCTCTGGCGCTCGTGCTGGCGCACGACGACACGGCGACCATGAGGGCTGCCAGATTCGAGGTGAAGGAGGTACGAGACGGTGGCGTCTGCATGCCGCCGTACGCCGCCGCGCTCCTCCGGGACAAGACGGCCTACCCGCGCGTGAGGTCGTCCATGGTGCTCCGGTCAGAGACCATGTTCGGGTCCGACATGCTCTACTGGGAGGCGTTCGAGTGCACGATCGACGACAAGGAGGGGGGTGGGGTGGACTTAGCCAGTAGCATCATCACTGGTTCTTTCGGCGACGTACACGACGGCCGAGCCTACATCACCACCCGCAAGAGCTTCTTTCCCGAGTCGTGGAAAGCTGTTTCGGAGTTCCTTGGAGATGATCAGTGATCCCGGGCGTCGTGTTGTCATCATGCCAATGGGATGAAAAGAAGCAGGAAAGTTCTTTAGCAAGGAAATGGTTCTATTAATTCTACTGTTTGGTTCTTGTATGTATGTTCTGTCATATTTGAGTATATGTAATTCTTTCCTCAAAATCTGTGAGATTCATAAAGTGGCATGCCCAATTGTGTTTTAAGTAAAAATTTCACAGAACATTGTACCCTGTGCTAGTTTTCCTTTTTATGAGATTATTACGGTATTTTTGACATTTTGGAAAATTTTACACACAATGCATTATTTTTTTCTCTTTTTAGAGAGTGTTTTCTTCAGCTGTGGTTTTGTCCTATTGTTGGAGATGCTCTAAGGAGCAACTAATTATGATTGGAGGAAACCAAAGGACCAAGAGCGATTTGAATTGTATAGAGATCATTGCACCCACGCATGAAATAGTGGAAATCTAGTCTTGTTTGTATCTCGATATATTGAGAAATAAGAATGCATGTCCAGAAACTAATGCTAATAATTTCTTTAAGAAATTCACATTGGTTTGCATCTCAAGAGAACCAAGTGACCTATAAGATTGCTTGGCCCATTTTTTCCATTGACATTGGTGACTTGCTGCATGCTAGTATGTTTCAAAATTGAAATTAGATGTCAGATCACATGCTTACTGTTTCACATTATGCCAAGATTATTTGGGAGCGCCACCTAGTTTGGTGACAGCAACACAATTGGTGATTAGGTAGATATTTTTTATGATGACAGAGCCAATATATGTGTCATTGTATTTATTTTATCTCAAGGAGAAGTTAATTATAATTTGATGAAAAAGGGCTAAAAGTGATGTTGACTTCTATAGAGATAGCTGCACCTACACATATAATTAGGGTCTCTCATTTTCCGCCTGCAAAAAAAGTGTCTTTCATTTTGATATATCAAGAAACAGGAATCCGAGTTGAGAAACTAATGCCAACATACTTCTGCGAAATGCAAATGGGTTTGCATCTCATGGTAATTAGGTGACCTACATGTCTGACACGATGCTTTACCCATTTGTTTCATTGAGACACCGGTGACTAGATGAAAGCTAGTCTATCTCCAAACTGAAATTAAATGGCAGATCACATGCTTATGGTTGTCATTGTGCCAAGATTATTTGGCAGCTCCAACAAACCTGGTGACAACAACAAAAGTGATGATTACATATATAACATTTTCATGGTGACACAACATATTTAAGTGACATTAGAGTTGTGATTTCTTAGTTTTGATTTGAGGAAAAAAAGACTAAAAAAGATGTTCACTTATATAGAGATCATTTGCACCCACACATGCAATTCGTGGAAGTCTAGTCTGGTCCCGCATCACGAGATATTAAAAAAAGGCCAGTGGAGAAATTAATGCCATCATACTTTGACAAATGCACATGGGTTTGCATCTCAAGGGAATCAAGTGACATATATAAGATAAGGCGATGCTTGACCCAGTTTTTCATTGACACTGGTACCTTGCTGCATGCTATTCTGTCTCGGAATTGAAATTAAATTGCAAATTACATGCTTATGGTTTGACATTTTGCCAAGATTTATTTGGCAGCTCCACCTAACCTGGTGATATCAACACAGCTGGTGATTAGATAGATAAATTTTTCATGATGACAAAGGCTATACGGGTATCATTAGATTTACCATCTCTCAAGGAGGAGTTAAATATGATTGGAGGAAAGCAAGACTGAAATGAATGTTGACTTATATAGAGATCGTTGCACCCACTCATGTATTAGTGGAAGACTATTCTTGCCTCACATCATAACATATTGAGACAAAATTGCAAGTTGAGAAATTAATGCCAACATATTTTCGTGAGATGAACAAAATTTTGCATCTTAAGGGAATGTAAGTGCCGTGTAAGATCATATGATTGATTTATTGACCCAATTTTTCATTGGCACGGTTACTCGGTGCATGCTAGTATGTTTCAAAACTGAAATCAAATGGAAAATCACATGTTTATGGTTTGACATTGGGCCAAGATTATTGTGCAGCTCCAAATAAAAGAGTGACATTAGCACACTTGATGGTTAGATCGATAATAATTTTAGGATACTATGATAGATAGGTTGCCACTAGATTTACCATCTCATAAGGAGCAGTTATTTCATGGTTGAAATAAAAAATAAAAAAGGCTAAAAGGAATTCACTTCTATAGGGATCATTACACCCAAGCGTACAACTGGTGAAGTCTAGTATGGTCTCTCATATCAACATATTGAGAAACAAGATAGAGGTTGTGAAATTAATTCCAACATACTTTTATTGTGATTTGTGAAATGCACATACGTTTCAATCTCGAAGATATATACTAGTTTCAATAGACACAATCCCAGTTTGCGGTTGTGCATGATGGCTTCAATCTTTTTTTCCTCTCTCTCTCTCTCTCTCTCTCTCTCTCTCTCTCTCTCTCTCTCTCTTTGTGGAGCTAGGACTTGAGATCTTGGATGAGTGGTTGGTCAGTGTTCTGGGGCCTTCAAGCCTTGAGGATTTTGTTTTGATTTATAATCTGTTAAGCAGCAGATCATTAGGATTGGAGGAAAGCAAAAGATTAAAAGTGACATTTACTTCTATAGAGATCATTGCACCCCACACATGTGTACTGGGAGTGAAAGTTCAGTCTGGTCTCGCATCTCAATATATTGAGAAACAAGAATGCAAGCTGAGAAAGTAATGCCAACGCACTTTTGAGAAATGCACAAGGGTTTGCATCTCAAGGGAATCACGTGACGTGTAAGATCAAACGACTTGAACTTTTTTTTAACATCCACACCGGTGAGTTGATGCATACTAGTCCGTTTCTAACTTGAAATTGAATGGCATGCCACATGCTTATGGGAGTTCCACCTAGATTGAGAACTGGTTTCTTATTTAAAAATATGAAAAACTGAAAATATTTACTGAGTTTCCGACCGGCGAAACTCGGCAACAAAGGCCACCGTCACGGCTCCGTCAACTGCTGCAAAGCATGCCCCACATGTCAGTGTTTTCTGAGTTTCTACTATCGGGAACTCGATGAACATGTGATTCTGCCGAGCTTTTTTTTTGTTCGCCGAGTCATTTTTCGTCAGAACCTGGTAAAGGCACTGCTCTGGCAAGTTTATTATCACTGCCGAGTCGGATTTTGGATCAAACTCGGCAAAGAGAAGTTCGCCGAGTTCCCGGTATAATGAACTTGGCGAAGTCTTGGAACTTGGGACAAAACAGATTCTAGTAGTGAGCATGTGATATGCCACTTAATTCCAATATAGAAACATACTAGCATGCATTGAGTCGCCAGTGTTGATGTTAGGGGGTGTTTGTTTATAGGGACTTATTGGTGTAGGGACTTAAAAAAGTCTCTTTTAGTCTCATCTAAATCAAACAGGAGGGACTTATAGGGACTTAAAGTGGGCATTTGGGACCTATGAAAGAAGACCCTGAGGGAGAGTCTTTTGGGGGCTTTTAGTTGTAACATGGTCTTTTAGTCCATGTTTAATCCCAGAAACCAAACAGGTAGGGACTTTTTAGGGACTAACGACTTTTTAGTTGGGACTTAAAAAAGTCCTAGAACTTATGAACCAAACAGGGCCTTACTACATTTTAGATCACTTAAGGAGAAGTTATTATGATTGAAATAAAACAAAATATTAAAAGTGATATCGACTTCTATAGGGATCATTGCACTGGCATGCAATTAGTAGAAGTGTACGTCTAGTCTCTCATCTCAGTTGACTTAAAAACAAGAACGCAAGTTGTAAAATTAAAGCCACATACTTTTGAGAAATGCACATGGGTTTGCATCTCAAGGGAATCGGTACCCTATAGGACAAACGATGCTTGGCCCATTTTATCATTGACATTGGCGACTGGATGCATGCTAGTCTATTTTAAATTGAAATTTGATGGCACATCACATGCTTATGGTTTGACATCGTGCCAATTTCGAGCTCTAGCTAAACAGTTGATATTTGCACAATTAATGATTAGACAAACATTTTTTTCATGATATTAGTATAGATAGGATGTCAATAGATTTATGATCTCTTAAAGAGCAGTTATTTTATTGTTGAAATAAAACAAAAGAGTAAAAGCGACGTTGATTCATATAGATGTAGTTGCACACATGCATGCAATGAGTGGAAGTTTACTTTGTTCTCGCATCTCAACAGATTGAGAAACCAGAATCCAGCAGGTTCAGATGCACATAGGTTTGCATATCGAAGATTAGTATATAATAATTTGAACATGTTAAGCTTCACGCACTAGCCAACGCAACTAAAAGTCCGAACTGATGGAAAGGGCCACATATACACTTCAACACCCTCTTTCATGTGTGATGCGGAAAGTCAACACATGAATAGACTCGGACGTATGAGTCAAGAGGCCTATATGTGGACACAAAGGGGGAGCAACAATTTTTAGAAAAATTGTGAAAGTTAGGAGTTGAACTTCAGACATTAGCTCTGATACCATGTTAAGCTTCATACGCAGTGCCAGGTCCTTCTCTCCCATTCGCCCAGTCTGGCGGCGTGGGGACGATGAGATCTGGTGGAGGCCCGACCGGCGTGGCACGAGGTGGCTACGGGGCGGAGCGTTGGCAGATCTGGCAGGTGCGGTGGCTCGCCCACGCCGCCTAGGGTCACCTCCCCTCTTCGCATGCGTGTGCGGAGGGGGGAGGTTGCGCATGATGGACGCGTATTTGAGGCAGGGGCCTTAGTCGGTGAGCGCCTTCCTTCCATCGGTCGGTGGTCGGTGCAAATGCTGGGGGTGCCCTCCTTGGCTGCTCGGGCATCAAGGTGGCGACGAACGTGGGGCTCGATGTGCCCTATGCATCTGAAGATGGTGTCCTCTACTCCAGTTCCACATTCGCCTCGCAATCCCAAGATGACGGAGACCTCGAGGTGATACTACTACTGCTGGGTGGGGCGCTAGGGGCGCGAAATCTGGATCGGGGGAATCTCCTAGCTGGCGACGGCGACCATGATGTTGGCAATGTTTCGAGCATTGCTACCTTTCCTGAAGGTGGCGCCGTGATCCTTCCCTTCACCCTCGACCTATGTCGCTTTTCTAGGTGGGGTCGTCGTACTTGTCGTCCTTCCCTAGCCACCAACTGGGCCTCGGTATGCGTGCTTGGGGGTGAGCAGCTCTGCCTATCAACGGCATCGCGTCCTACAGTCCAGGACGAAAGGGCAGTGGGGCCTCTTTGGAGGGGGAGGCGGATGGCGGGTCTGCAGTGGTGCTGCATGGAAGGGGACAGTGTGATCGTCCTCCAGTAGCGGATAGTTTCCTTGGTTTTGCCTTATCAATGGCAGGATGAGCAGCGCGCCGAGGACTTCGATGCTCACCCAAGTTCAGCGGCGATGTTGAGTTCAGGTAACTCTTATGTGTGACACCCAATATGTGAGCTGTTCACTTTCACGCAGGTCAATGATCAATGTGTGATGGTGTTGGACGGATACTCTAGAAGTTGGGAGCGCAAACTAGAGTAATAAGGAACTTAATTTTGCTTGAGTGTTGGCTGTGGTCAAGAAAAGAAGGGACTACAAGTTGTAGGTGGAGTCATATGGAGTCTTTGGAGTAGCAGCGGTGCTCGGGATAAACTCAAGCTCAATGTACATGGAAGTTTGACGCATGGACGAATCCAAGGTGGTGGAGAATATTCGCCTAGGTGGAGTTTGTTAGAGTTGTGTCGAATATTATGTACAAAGTAGGTTATAGTTGGACTTGTAGTTGTATTGTATTTAGATAGGATATGGAGTCATGTCTAAATATGACACTTGTATTCTAGGCCTCTCATATATAGCGGGGTAGACACACGATGTAACATATGCCAACATAATAGCACAGGAACGCAGGGGAAGCTGGCGGCATGTGCCGGCGTCCAGGGCGATCAGGTGCGGTATTGTAGCGGTGTCATGGGGAGGAGCGCTCATAGTCAGGCATCGGGGATGTATCCATATCGATGAACCTCGTTAACAAATCTCGGTGTCGTGTCCGTGTGATTGCTTGGTCCTCAGATAATCGACGGTATGTCTTAGATTTATTCTAAGACAGCCTTTGCGTTGTGCATTTGGATCCCATTAGCCGTTCTGTAGCATCGTGTAACTTTGCCGTTTTCCTTTGTTTCATTTTATTTTCTTTTCTTTGTGTTGTATGCTCGGATGTAATATGGCGATGGTTGCTTTATAATATAATAAAACGGGGAAAATCCTTTTCTGTCGACTATGGAGGATGCAGTGCATTGTTTCCCTCTCACTTGCTAGTTTGGACCAAAATTGAGCACTCCATGAGAGATGTTGACTTGTTTGGGTTTGTTTGCATAGAGACCGTGAAGTACACTGCAAGCATGGTCAAACAAATCGTTTGGCGGAAACGCAGTTGGCATTGGGACAAGGTTACATATATAACCATTGGCTCTATCATCAATGTAATCAAGTAACTGAAAGATCAAACGAATTGAGCACTTGTCCAATATTTTTATTGACAACCATGAGTAGAAATAAAAATTGGTGGTTCACATGTTACGGTCTGACATTGTGCTAATATCATTTGGCAACACCACCTAACCCTGGTTAATGCAACACCATACATGATTAGACAATGCCATTTTTCATGATGCCAGGACAATGATTTATGTGAAAACTAATGTTCTAACTCCAAGTCACAGTGATGGTATTGATCGACATTTTCTTGGTGATGACCCGAGTATTACGTATGCTTATTATTTTATCTTATATCTCAGTTAGCAGCCATCAATGGTTTTTTGTTGTTGTTGTTGTTGTTGCGGGTAAATCAGTCATCAATGACTGACAACCAAAATTAAAGACAAACCGAAGACTTTACACAGGAATTGAGGTCGCTGCTCCCACCCACTCCTGCATTGTGTAGTGGAAGAGTATGCTTTATTTTTAAACTGAGGAGTAGGGACAAACATGAGCACAAGTTGAGTTCTACTTTTAAGAAAACCCTTGGCTCTATCCTCAATGGAATCAAGTGATCAAAAGGTCAGACGAACCGAACGCTTGACCAATATGTTTATTGACAGTGATGGCACTATGGATTGATCTACTCCACCTAACGTCGTTCTTATCTTGAAGAGAAATTAAGTTGGCAGTCCACACCGTCTGACATCACGCCAATATCATTTTGCAACTGCACCTAACCTGGTTAATGCAAATTTGGCAGATGGCATCGTGGTGTCAGGAGTATAATGTAATGGAAGAGTATCTTTTACTCTTTTAACTTAAGAGTATTGGCCAACATGAAAGCAAGTTGAGTTTTACTTTTAAGAAAAGCACGTTGTTTTGCAGCTTTGGGCAGGATTTCGATGCTGGCAAAGGAGCGACTAGTTAGTTAGCTGTAGGACGTAGCGCCGGGCTGGGTGAGTGTCTATGGCTCGCTCGCTGCGAGACCCAACGGCCTCACCTCACGGTACGCTGCACTAGGCCGCCCAGGTGGGAGCTATTGTTTCGCTTCTTCCGTATTTTTCTTTTTCATTTGTGTTTATGTTTCAAAATATTGTGAAATATAATTTATTTCACTTGCTAAAAATTGTTTGTGTAATTTGTAAAAACAATGCTATCACTAAAAGTAAATGGTTAACACATTTATCTAATGTTCGTGCTGTGTAATAAATTGTTCACGCATGTTTTAATAAATGTTTGTTCCTTTAAAACAAACTTGCTTCACATGGATTAAAAAAATGTTCAACGCATATTCATATTCAAAAAAATTAATATGTGTTTGAAAAATGTTTAAGAATTATTCAAATTATATTTAAAAAATGTTCATCATGTATTTAAAAGCTATTGAACATGTATCAAAGAAAGTTCAGGATGTATATGAAAAATGAATAAGGAGTATTAAAAAATCGGTATGTATTTAGAAAAAGAAAATGAAAAGGAAGAAAAAGGAAAAGAAAAAAGAAATAATGAACAAAAAAAGAAATGAAGCCGCTTGGAGCCTTCCCAAAACTGGCTAAAACCACTCACTAATGCATTATATTGGGACGACCCATCCTAACGCTCCCCTACCGCGAGACAGAACTTGATCTCACGGTAGGCAAGATGTAGCTCTCGTGCCAGGCTTGGACCTTCCTGATTTTTCGAGTGGCGCGGAATTGGGAATTTGCTTGGCGAAGGTTGAAAGCGCAACGTGCTATGCCCAAATGACGAATAGCCAGCAAGTTGAACATTCATTTGGTTATTTTCAACATCGACTGTTTTTTATATAAATACAGTACAACCCCCTCCACACACACACACACACACACATCACGAACTCTACTATCTACAAACACACACCCTACTTTTATGAGTACATATGAGAAACTGAGCCGACAAATCATAAGATTGACGAAGTCACTGCATGCACTTTATAGTCGACGGAAACGTCCTCAGACACTAAACGAACATCGGCAAATATGGATGAGACAAATCCAGAGAAACGCAAACACCTGTATGAAGTCTAGGATTTGACCCCCGTTGGCGGATTTCATTGTTGGTGAAATGAACGTACACAAGCACCCTAAACCATGTTCATTTCACCCAAATAAAAATGTATTGTATAAAATATTTACAAAATTCTTATTTACCATTTTCTTTTTTTGTTGATATTTCATTTTAGTTAATCTAGTTCATTTTACTTATTTATTTTATTGTAATGACTTTTTAGTGCCACTATAGTCAGATGTGTGGTTTAATATGTTTTTTAATCTAGTTCATTTTAGTCAAACTGTTATTTTTGTTTTTCCTTAAAATACTTGTTACCCAGTGAGACAGAATGGAAGAAGTATATCAAACAGAAATATTCAAATGAGCAACACGACATATAGAAATGGAAACGGAATAAAATCGGGCATGGACAAACAAATGCAATTGAAGAAAACCATCAAAATACCATAGTAAAGGCGCATATGTTATATATCACCATGGCTATATGTCACTTATTGTGAGATGTACGCCCGGCTCGCCTGAAGATCTTCCCCCTCTCACACTTATTGGGTTGGCATGTTTCAGTGGAATTTTTTTTCCTGTTGGCTGCTCCATCGCTTTCGTTCGTTCGTTAGGTTTACATCGCTCGCTCTCGAGTTTAGGTGGGGTTTTGTTTTTCTTCTTTCTGTTTATTGGTTAACTGTCTAGTTTTCATTGGGTTTCTTTGTTGTTTTTTCTTTACAGTTTTTGTTGTTTTTTGTTTTTCTTTTATGTGTGTTTTCTGGTTTTTTTTTTCTCTTTCTTACGGTTTTCTTTGGTATTCAGTGGTTTCTGTTTGTATTCTTCAGTTCTTTATTATTATTATTATATATCTTTTCCCCTCTTCTCCTTCTTCCTTTGGGTTCCACCGGTTTTCTATGTTTCTCTACCAGTTTTGTTCTTTGTTTTCTTCTTCTTATTTCTTCCTCTTTGGCTTCATCGTTTTTCCCCATTTTTTATGTTTCGCTAATGGTTTTTGTCTTTTCTTTTTCTTATCTCTTTGGTTTTCATCAGGTTTTTTTCCATTTTATGTTTCTTTGCTTGTTTTCTTTATTTTTTTCCTTTCACATTTTCTTAACTCTTGTCACTTTCTTTCATGAGGAACAACATACGTTTAAAAAATATACAAATAAATGTTATCAATGTCTACATCTTTAATAACATTGTAAATTTTTTGTATACATCAGGAACATATTTTATACACTTGTCACATTTTTCAAATAAATAAGTAAAAAATTTACAAACATATGTTTTAATGTCTACTTTTTCAAACACAATCTACATTTGTATACATGTTGTAATTTTTTTGCTTTCCTGCGTACATCAGGAATATTTTTTTCATACTCATTGTACATTCCTCATACAAATCATGAACATTTTATATACAGGTGTAACATATATTTCAAGTATATTTTTTGATGTGTAATTTTTTCAACACATGTCTACATTTTTTCATACACATTATACTTTTTATATATCATAAAAAAATTAAATACATGATTAATATTTTTTTCAACTGTATGTTTTGATGTCCAATTTTTGCATACATAGTGTACATTTTTCGTATACATATGAAACATATTTCTATATAGCTTTAACATTTTTGAAATATCTGATTAACATGTTTTTGAAACATATGTTTTATTTCTATTTTTTGCATACACAATGTACATTTTTCATATACACCTGAAATTTTATTTAAATACATGTTTGACATTTTAAACACATGATTAAAAATAATTCAAATACATGTTTTGATGAATACTATTGCTCATACATGTTGGACATTTTTCATGTACACCACAAACATTTTTTTGCACGTTTAACATTTTTCAAATACATTATTACGATATTTAAAATATGAAGCGAACATTTTCAGTAATAAAAGGGAAAACAATTAAAGAGAAGAAAATCAGGACTAAAATAAAAACAGAAAATGAAACCAAAAGAAAGCAAAAGTAATGTGAATACAAAACCGGAAGAGGAAAAAAAATTGGTATGGTTTTTTTAGAAATATCTATAACTTTATTCATACTCATAACAATTACAGGTACACTGATTTGGACCTAAAATCCAAGAAAATACGAAGTAACTCTAATGGCTAAGAATTGTAATAAAATCTCGTAAACACCTTTTTCGCGGTATCAAACTCTGCTTGAAGAAATATTCCAGGGACTTCAATAAAGATGTTGCAATTGGACTGTAGCAACGACATTTTCTTCGTGATGACCCGAGTATTACGTATGCTTATTATTTTATCTTATATCTCAGTTAGCAGCCATCAATGGTTTGTTGTTGTTGTTGTTGTTGCGGGTAAATCAGTCATCAATGACTGACAACCAAAATTAAAGACAACCCGAAGACTTTACACAGGAATTGAGGTCGCTGCTCCCACCCACTCCTGCATTGTGTGGTGGAAGAGTATGCTTTATTTTTAAACTGAGGAGTAGGGACAAACATGAGCACAAGTTGAGTTCTACTTTTAAGAAAACCCTTGGCTCTATCCTCAATGGAATCAAGTGATCAAAAGGTCAGACGAACCGAACGCTTGACCAATATGTTTATTGACAGTGATGGAGCTATGGATTGATCTACTCCACCTAACGTCGTTCTTATCTTGAAGAGAAATTAAGTTGGCAGTCCACATCTGACCGTCTGACATCGCGCCAATATCATTTTGCAACTGCACCTAACCTGGTTAAGGCAAATTTGGCAGATGGCATCGTGGTGTCAGGAGTATAATGTAATGGAAGAGTATCTTTTACTCTTTTAACTGAAGAGTATTGACCAACATGAAAGCAAGTTGAGTTTTACTTTTAAGAAAAGAACATGGTTTTGCAGCTTTGGGCAGGATTTCGATGCTGGCGAAGGAGCGACTAGTTAGTTAGCTGTAGGACGTAGCGCCGGGCTGGGTGAGTGTCTATGGCTCGCTCGCTGCGAGACCCAACGGCCTCACCTCAAGGTACGCTGCACTAGGCCGCCCAGGTGGGAGCTATTGTTTCGCTTCTTCCGTATTTTTCTTTTTCATTTGTGTTTATGTTTCAAAATATTGTGAAATATAATTTATTTCAGTTTCTAAAAATTGTTTGTGTAATTTGTAAAAACAATGCTATCACCAAAAGTAAATGGTTAACACAATTATCTAATGTTCGTGCCGTGTAATAAATTGTTCACACATGTTTTAATAAATGTTTGTTCCTTTAAAACAAACTTGCTTCACGTGGATTAAAAAAATGTTCAACGCATAGTCATATTCAAAAAAAATTAATGTGTGTTTGAATTTTTTAAGAAGTATTAAAAAACTATTCAAATTACATTTAATAAAATGGTCATCATGTATTTAGAAAAATATTGAAGATGTATCCAAGAAAGTTCAGGATGTATACAAATAATGAATAAGGAGCATTAAAAAAAGTTCACATGTATTTATAAAAAGAAAATGAAAAGGAAGAAAAAGGAAAAAAGAAAAAACGAACAAAAAAAAGAAATAAAACCACGTGGAACCTTCCCAAAACTGGCTAAAACCGGTGAAATGTTCCACGAACTGGTGCAAAGCCACTCACTAGCTGATGCATTATATCGGGACGACCCATCCTAGTGCTCTCCTACCGCGAGACAGAACTTGATCTCACAGTACGCAAGATGTAGCTCTGGTGCCAGGCTCGGACCTTCATGATTTTTTTGAGCAGCGCGGAATTGGGAGTTCGCTTGGCGAAGGTTGAAAGAGCAGCCTGCCAGGCCCAAATGACGAATAGCCACCAAGTTGAACATTCATTTGGTTATTTTCAACATCGACTGTTTTTTATATAAATACAGTAAAAAAAACCTCCACACACACACACACACACACACACACACACACACAGACTCTTATATCTGCAAACACACACCTTACTTTTATGAGTACATACGAGAAACTGAGCCGACAAATTTTTATGTGGGTGAAATGAACGTACACAAGCACCCTAAACCATGTTAATGAACAAGTGAAATGGACGTACACAAGCACCCCTAACCAATGTTCATTTCACCCACATAAAAATTTGTTGTATTAAATTTTTAAAATTCTTATTTACCATTATCATTTGTTTTCTGTTGATATTTCATTTTACTCAATCTAGTTCATTTTACTTATTTATTTTATTGTAATGACTTTTTAGCGCCACTATAGTCAGATGTGTGGTTTAAAATGTTTTTATTCAATCTAGTTCAAATTGTTATTTTTGTTTTACCTTAAAATACTTGTTATCCAGTGAGACAGAAAGGAAGAAATATATCAAACAGAAATATTCAAATCAGCAACATGACATATGGAAACGGAAACGAAATAAAATCAGGCATCGACAAACAAATACAATTGACGAAAACCATAAAAATGCCATAGTAAAGGTGCATATGCTATATATCATCAGGACTATACGTCACTTATTGCGAGACGTATGCCCGGCTCGCCTGAAGATCTTCCGCCTCGCACACTTATTGGGTCGGCATGTTTTTTTTTTTTTTGGAAAAGGGTGATGGCATGTTTCAGTGGATTTTTTTTTCTGTTCGCTGCTCGCTCGCTTTCCTACGTTCATTAGGTTTAGATCGCTCGCTCTCGAGTTTAGGTGTTTTTTTAATTTCTATTTATTGGTTCACTGTCTGGTTTTCATTGGGTTTTTTGTTTTTTTGGTTCTTACAGTTTTTGTTTGATTTTTTATCTTTCTTTTTCTGTGTGTTTTATGGTTTTTCTTATCTTTCTTATGGTTTCTTTGGTATTCTATGGTTTCTATTTGTATTATTCGGTTTGTTTATTATTATTTTTCTTTTCCCATCTTCTCCTAATTCCATTGGGTCTCACCGGTTTTTTTGTTTTCTATGTTTCTCTACCGGTTTTCTTCATTGTTTTCTTTTTCTTCTTCTTCTTCTTCTTCTTTCTTCCTCTTTGGCTACATCGTTTTTCTCTATTTTTTATGTTTCTCTACTGGTTTTATTTTCTTTTTTCTTTTTCTTATCTCTTTGGTTTTCATCATCTTTTTTTCTTTTTATGTTTCTCTGCTTGTTTTCTTTGTTTTTTTCCTTTTGCACTTTCTTAACACTTGTCTCCTTCCTTCATACACATTGTACACATTTTGTTTACATGAAGAACAACGTACGTTTAACAGTTATACAAATAAAGGTTTTCAATGTCTACATCTTTCATAACATTGTACATTCTTTGTATACATTAGGAACATATTGTATACACTTGTGGCATTTTTAAAATAAATAATTATTTTTTTACAAATATATGTTTTAATGTCTGCTTTTTGTATACAATCTACATTTTATACATGTTGTACTTCTTTTATTTTCCTGTATACATCAGGAATGTTTTTTCATACTCATTGTACATTTTTCTTATACATCTTGAACATTTTATATACATGTGTAACATTTATTTCAAGTATATTTTTGATGTGTAATTTTTTCAACACATGTATATATTCTTTCATACACATTATACTATTTATATATCATATACAATTTTTAAATATATGATTAATTGTTTTTAAAATGTATGCTTTGATGTCTAATTTTTGCATACATAGTATACAATTTTCGTATACATATGAAACATATTTTTATATAACTATAATATTTTTTTAAATAACTGATTAAGATTGTTTTCAAACATGAGTTTTTATTTCTATTTTTGCATACACAATGTACATTATATATTCCCGAAATTTATTTTTATACATGTTTCACATTTCTGAACACAATATTAACATTTTTTTCAAATACATGTTTTGATGAATACTATTTCTCATACGTGTTGGAAATTTTTCATGTACACCACGAACATTTTTTATGCACATTAAAAAAAATTCAAATACATCATTACCATATTTAAAATATGAGGCAAACATTTTCAATAATAAAGGGAAAATAAATATAGAAAATTAAACCGGAAGATAAAAAAACATTGGTACGCCGGCTCGTGGCAAAGGCGCGAGGCGCTCTGGGTCTGGCCCAATCACGAGCCCTGCAGGCGACGCCACAGTAGGAAACGGTCGGCGTAGAGTCGTAGACCAGCGTGGTATTTTTGGTTCTTTTTTAGTTTTTCTGTTCGTTGCATTTATTTTTCTTTTGTATTTCTTTTCGTTTTAGAATTTATTTTTTTTACTATTTTTTGTGCTCTATTATATTTTTCTCTGTTTCTTTTCGTCTAACAATGTTTTGCTTATTTTTTCTTACTTTTTATTTTGGTATTTCCATTTATTTATTTGTTTGAAGAAATGTAACGTTTTTATAATGAAATATCTGTATAAATATTTTTAGACATGATTTGTTTTCTAATTAAATGCTGAGAATATTTCAATAGTTGTTATTGTTTCTAAAATAAACAGTGGATATTTTTCGAATACAACTTGAGTTTTTTTCCTGCAGCTAAGAATAAGATTTTTTAAAGATACTTCTACAAGTTATGTGAACATTTTTTATGTCAATTCATTTGCAATAAAAAAATTAGATAGATGCCAAAGATCTTTTAAATACAAGATGAAGTCGTTAAGAAAAGTATCTTTTGGTATGTACTTTTAACAAAAGCAGTAGGTTTGACATCTCAAGGCTAGGTGATCTTTGAGCGCCAACATGATGCTAGGAAAGGTGCAATTGGTTGGCAAATTAGGGATCTCCTAATCGGCGCTGAAGGCGCCGGTTGGAGTTTCTGCTATCCACGCGGCTCCCTTTATGGGTCGGCCCATCACGAGGCAAAAGGTGAATCGCTCACAAGATCACAACTACGTAGGCTTCGTTTCCCAACAAATGCGATCAAGGGCTCCACCACCAGATTCTGCAAAAATACACGTCGATGTCGATGTCCACGTCAGAAGGGAAAGGGGAGGAGTAGCAGTAGTGGTTTGCAGGGACAGTACTGGCGCATAGTTGGGCAGTTCTTCACTTGTCCTAGTGGGAGTTGATGATCCACCAACATTTGAGGCGATTGCGTGTCAGGAGGCAATTCCTCTAGCGGAAGATTTTCACATCCACAAAAATTTCATTGCATCAGACCAAATAAAGTGATTGATGATATTAACAATGGAGGCACCTATGGAGCTATCATGAGCGAGATTAGACTTCAAGCAACGCTTTATTCAAATGTAATTTTACTTTCGAAGGTCGTGCTTCGAATTCGGATGCACATAGTCTATCCAAGTTATATCTCTCTCCAGGTTAGGGGCGCCATGTCTGGCTTGGCCAACCTCATGACCTGAACTGTATCCCGCAAACTGTGGTTTTTGATGAATAAGAACTTGGTTTACGGCTAAAAAAACGTAGGCTTCGTTTCATCTCACAAAAAAAAGAATGTATGGTTTCGTTCTCCACTAAAAGATGTAGGATTCGTTCAACTATTGACCGGTCAAACATTGACTTATGGAAAAAAATGAAAAGACTTCGTGAATCCAAAAATATTTAATGATGTTAAAGAAGTTCTTGATGTTAGGGAACGTAGTAATTTCAAAAAAATTCCTACGCACACGCAAGATCATGGTGATGATATAGCAACGAGGGGAGAGTGTTGTCTACGTACCCTCGTAGACCGAAGCGGAAGCGTTGACGCAACGTAGAGGAAGTAGTCGTACGTCCTCCGGTTCAACCGATCCAAGTACCGTTACTCCGGCACCTCCGAGTTCTTGACACGCGTACAGCTCGATGACGCACCCTCGATCTCCGATCCAGCAGAGGCGCCAAGGGGGAGTTCCGTCAGCACGACGGCGTGGTGACGATCTTGATGTTCTCCTGTTGCAGGGCTTCACCTAAGCACCGCTACAATATGACCGAGGTGTAATATCGTGGAGGGGGGCACCGCACACGGCTAAGGAACGATCAATGATCAACTTGTGTGTCCTAGGGTGCCCCCCTACCCCCGTATATAAAGGAGGGAGGGAGGAGGTGGCCGGCCCTAGGGGGGCGCGCCATGAGGAGGGGGAAACCTACTCCAAGTAGGTTTCCCTCTCTTTTCCTTATCTTATTTGGAGGGGGAAGGAAAGAGTACTAGTATTAGGAAGTAGTACTAGTAGTAGTAATAGGAAGAGGGGGAAGGAGAAAGGAAAGGGGGGGCCGGCCCCCCTCCCCAATTCGGATTGGGCTTGGGGGGGCGCGCCCCCTTCCCTTGCTCCTTCTCTCTTCCTCCTACATGGGCCCAATAAGGCCCATATACCTCCCGGGGGGTTCCGGTAACCTCCCGGGGCTCCAAACTTCTCCGGAACCTTTCCGGTGTCCAAATATATCCGTCCAATATATCAATCTTTATGTCTCGACCATTTCGAGACTCCTCGTCATGTCCGTAATCATATCCGGGACTCCGAACAACCTTCGGTACATCAAAATACATAAACTCATAATATAACTGTCATCGAAACCTTAAGCGTGCGGACCCTACGGTTCGAGAACGATGTAGACATGACTGAGACACATCTCTGGTCAATAACCAATAGCGGGACCTGGATGCCCATATTGGTTCCCACATATTCTACGAAGATCTTTATCGGTCAAACCGCATAACAACATACGTTGTTCCCTTTGTCATCGGTATGTTACTTGTCCGAGATTCGATCGTCGGTATCCAATACCTAGTTCAATCTCGTTATCGACAAGTCTCTTTACTCGTTCTGTAATACTTCATCTTATAACTAACTCATTAGTTACATGCTTGCAAGGCTTAGGTGATGAGTATTGCCGAGAGGGCCCAGAGATACCTCTCCGACAATCGGAGTGACAAAACCTAATCTCGAATTATGCTAACTCAACATGTACCTTCGGAGACACCTGTAGTACTCCTTTATAATCACCCAGTTACGTTGTGACGTTTGGTAGTACCCAAAGTGTTCCTCCGGTAAACGGGAGTTACACAATTCTCATAGTTACAGGAACATGTATAAGTCATGAAGGAAGCAATAGCAGAATACTAAACGATCAAGTGCTAAGCTAACGGGATGGGTCATGTCAATCACCTCATTCTCCTAATGATGTGATCCCATTAATCAAATGACAACACATGTCAATGGTTAGGAAACATAACCATCTTTGATTAATGAGCTAGTCAAGTAGAGGCATACTAGTGACTATATGTTTGTCTATGTATTCACACATGTATCATGTTTCCGGTTAATACAATTCTAGCATGAATAATAAACATTTATCATGATATGAGGAAATAAATAATAACTTTATTATTGCCTCTAGGGCATATTTCCTTCAGTCTCCCACTTGCACTAGAGTCAATAATCTAGATTACATAGTAATGATTCTAACACCCATGGAGTCTTGGTGCTGATCATGTTTTGCTCGTGAGAGAGGCTTAGTCAACGGGTCTGCAACATTCAGATCCGTATGTATCTTGCAAATCTCTATGTCTCCCACTTGGACTTGGTCCCGAATGGAATTGAAGCGTCTCTTGATGTGCTTGGTCCTCTTGTGAAATCTGGATTCCTTTGCCAAGGCAATTGCACCAGTATTGTCACAGAAGATCTTCATTGGTCCCGATGCACTAGGTATGACACCTAGATCGGAAATGAACTCCTTCATCCAGACTCCTTCATTTGCTGCTTCAGAAGCAGCTATGTACTCCGCTTCACATGTAGATCCTGCCACGACGCTTTGTTTAGAACTGCACCAACTTACAGCTCCACCGTTTAATAAAAACACGTATCCGGTCTGCGATTTAGAATCGTCCGGATCAGTGTCAAAGCTTGCATCGACGTAACCATTTACGACTAGCTCTTTGTCACCTCCATATACGAGAAACATATCCTTAGTCCTTTTCAGGTATTTCAGGATGTTCTTGACCGCTGTCCAGTGATCCACTCCTGGATTACTTTGGTACCTACCTGCCAAGCTTATTGCTAAGCATACGTCAGGTCTGGTACACAGCATTGCATACATGATAGAGCCTATGGCTGAAGCATAGGGAACATCTTTCATTTTCTCTCTATCTTCTGCTGTGGTCGGGCATTGAGTTTGACTCAACTTCACACCTTGTAGCACAGGCAAGAATCCTTTCTTTGCCTGATCCATTTTGAACTTTTTCAAAATTTTGTCAAGGTATGTACTTTGTGAAAGTCCTATTAAGCGTCTTGATCTATCTCTATAGATCTTGATGCCCAATATGTAAGCAGCTTCACCGAGGTCTTTCATAGAAAAACTTTTATTCAAGTATCCCTTTATGCTATCCAGAAATTCTATATCATTTCCAATTAATAATATGTCATCAACATATAAAACTAGAAATGCTACAGAGCTCCCACTCACTTTCTTGTAAATACAGGCTTCTCCAAAAGTCTGTATAAAACCATATGCTTTGATCACACTATCAAAACGTTTATTCCAACTCCGAGATGCTTGCACCAGTCCATAAATGGAACGTTGGAGCTTGCACACTTTGTCAGCACCTTTTGGATCAACAAAACCTTCAGGTTGCATCATATACAACTCTTCTTCTAGAAATCCATTCAAGAATGCAGTCTTGACATCCATTTGCCAAATTTCATAATCATGAAATGCAGCAATAGCCAACATGATTCGGACAGACTTAAGCATCGCTACGGGTGAGAAAGTCTCATCGTAGTCAACCCCTTGAACTTGTCGAAAACCTTTTGCAACAAGTCGAGCTTTGTAGACAGTAACATTACCATCAGCGTCAGTCTTCTTCTTAAAGATCCATTTATTCTCAATGGCTTGCCGATCATCGGGCAAGTCAACCAAAGTCCATACTTTGTTTTCATACATGGATCCTATCTTAGATTTCATGGCCTCTAGCCATTTTGCGGAATCTGGGCTCATCATCGCTTCCTCATAGTTCGTAGGTTCATCATGGTCTAGTAACATGACTTCCAGAATAGGATTTCCGTACCACTCTGGTGCGGATCTTACTCTGGTAGACCTACGAGGTTCAGTAGAAACTTGATCTGAAGTTTCATGATCAATATCATTAGCTTCCTCACTAATTGGTGTAGTTGTCACAGGAACCGGTTCTTGTGATGAACTACTTTCCAATAAGGGAGTAGATACAGTTATCTCATCAAGTTCTATTTTCCTCCCACTCACTTCTTTCGAGAGAAACTCCTTCTCTAGAAAGGATCCGATTTTAGCAACGAAAATCTTGCCTTCAGATCTGTGATAGAAGGTGTACCCAATTGTCTCCTTTGGGTATCCTATGAAGACACATTTCTCCAATTTGGGTTCGAGCTTATCTGGTTGAAGTTTCTTCACATAAGCATCGCAGCCCCAAACTTTGAGAAACGACAACTTTGGTTTCTTGCCAAACCACAGTTCATAAGGCGTCGTCTCAACGGATTTTGATGGTGCCCTATTTAACGTGAATGCGGCCGTCTCTAAAGCATAACCCCAAAACGATAGCGGTAAATCGGTGAGACATCATAGATCGCACCATATCAAGTAAAGTACGATTACGACGTTCGGACACACCATTTCGCTGTGGTGTTCCAGGTGGCGTGAGTTGCGAAACTATTCCACATTGTTTCAAATGTAAACCAAACTCGTAACTCAAATATTCTCCTCCACGATCAGATCGTAGAAACTTTATTTTCTTGTTACGATGATTTTCTACTTCACTCTGAAATTCTTTGAACTTTTCAAATGTTTCAGACTTGTGCTTCATCAAGTAGATATACCCATATCTGCTCAAATCATCTGTGAAGGTGAGGAAATAACGATATCCGCCACGAGCCTCAACATTCATCGGACCACATACATCTGTATGTTTGATTTCCAACAAATCTGTTGCTCTCTCCATAGATCCGGAAAACGGTGTTTTGGTCATCTTGCCCATGAGGCACGGTTCGCAAGTACTAAGTGATTCATAATCAAGTGATTCCAGAAGTCCATCAGTATGGAGTTTCTTCATGCGTTTTACACCGATATGACCTAAACGGCAGTGCCACAAATATGTTGCACTATCATTATCAACTCTACATCTTTTGGCTTCAATATTATGAATATGTGTATCACTACTATCGAGATTTAATAAAAATAGACCACTCTTCAAGGGTGCATGACCATAAAAGATATTACTCATATAAATAGAACAACCATTATTCTCTGATTTAAATGAATAACCGTCTCGCATCAAACAAGATCCAGATATAATGTTCATGCTCAACGCAGGCACCAAATAACAATTATTCAGGTCTAAAACTAATCCCGATGGTAGATGTAGAGGTAGCGTGCCGACCGCGATCACATCGACTTTGGAACCATTCCCCACGCGCATCGTCACCTCGTCCTTAGCTAATCTTCGCTTAATCCGTAGTCCCTGTTTCGAGTTGCAAATGTTAGCAACAGAACCAGTATCAAATACCCAGGTGCTACTGCGAGCATTAGTAAGGTACACATCAATAACATGTATATCACATATACCTTTGTTCACTTTGCCATCCTTCTTATCCGCCAAATACTTGGGGCAGTTCCGCTTCCAGTGTCCAGTCTGCTTGCAGTAGAAGCACTCAGTTTCAGGCTTAGGTCCAGACTTGGGTTTCTTCACTTGAGCAGCAACTTGTTTGCCGTTCCTTTTGAAGTTCCCCTTCTTCTTCCCTTTGCCCCTTTTCTTGAAACCAGTGGTCTTGTTGACCATCAACACTTGATGCTCCTTTTTGATTTCTACCTCCGCGGCTTTCAGCATCGCGAAGAGCTCGGGAATAGTCTTGTTCATCCCTTGCATATTATAGTTCATCACAAAGCTCTTGTAGCTTGGTGGCAGTGATTGGAGAATTCTGTCAATGACGCTATCATCCGGAAGATTAACTCCCAGTTGAATCAAGTGATTATTATACCCAGACATTTTGAGTATATGCTCACTGACAGAATTGTTCTCCTCCATCTTGCAGCTGTAGAACTTATTGGAGACTTCATATCTCTCAATCCGGGCATTTGCTTGAAATATTAACTTCAACTCCTGGAACATCTCATATGCCCCATGACGTTCAAAACGTCGTTGAAGACCCGATTCTAAGCCGTAAAGCATGGCACACTGAACTATAGAGTAGTCATCAGCTTTGCTCTGCCAGACGTTCTTAACGTCGTCAGTTGCATCAGCAGCAGGCCTGGCACCCAGCGGTGCTTCCAGGACGTAACTCTTCTGTGCAGCAATGAGGATAATCCTCAGGTTACAGACCCAGTCCGTGTAATTGCTACCATCATCTTTCAACTTTGCTTTCTCAAGGAACGCATTAAAATTCAACGGAACAATAGCACGAGCCATCTATCTACAAACAAACATAGACAAGCAAAATACTATCAGGTACTAAGTTCACGATAAATTTAAGTTCAATTAATCATATTACTAAAGAACTCCCACTTAGACAGACATCTCTCTAGTCATCTAAGTGATTACGTGATCCAAATCAACTAAACCATGTCCGATCATCACGTGAGATGGAGTAGTTTCAATGGTGAACATCTCTATATTGATCATATCTACTATATGATTCACGCTCGACCTTTCGGTCCCCGTGTTCCGAGGCCATATCTGTATATGCTAGGCTCGTCAAGTATCACCTGAGTATTCCGCGTGTGCAACTGTTTTGCACCCGTTGTATTTGAACGTAGAGCCTATCACACCCGATCATCACGTGGTGTCTCAGCACGAAGAACTTTCGCAACGGTGCATACTCAGGGAGAACACTTCTTGATAATTAGTGAGAGATCATCTTAAAATGCTACCGTCAATCAAAGCAAGATAAGATGCATAAAGGATAAACATCACATGCAATCAATATAAGTGATATGATATGGCCATCATCATCTTGTGCTTGTGATCTCCATCTTCGAAGCACCGTCCTGATCACCATCGTCACCGGCATGACACATTGATCTCCATCGTAGCATCGTTGTCGTTACGCCATCTATTGCTTCTACGACTATCGCTACCGCTTAGTGATAGAGTAAAGCAATTACAGGGCGTTTGCATTTCATACAATAAAGCGACAACCATATGGCTCCTGCCAGTTGCCGATAACTTCGGTTACAAAACATGATCATCTCATACAATAAAATATAGCATCATGTCTTGGCCATATCACATCACAACATGCCCTGCAAAAATAAGTTAGACGTCCTCTACTTTGTTGTTGCAAATTTTACGTGGCTGCTACGGGCTTAAGCAAGAACCAATCTCACCTACGCATCAAAACCACAACGATAGTTTGTCAAATAGACTCTGTTTTAACCTTCACAAGGACCGGGCGTAGCCACACTCGGTTCAACTAAAGTGAGAGAGACAGACACCCGCCAGCCACCTTTAAGCACGAGTGCTCGTAACGGTGAAACCAGTCTCGCGTAAGCGTACGCGTAATGTCGGTCCGGGCCGCTTCATCTCACAATACTGCTGAACCAAAGTATGACATGCTGGTAGGCAGTATGACTTATATCGTCCACAACTTACTTGTGTTCTACTCATGCATATAACATCAACACATAAAACCTAGGCTCGGATGCCACTGTTAGGGAACGTAGTAATTTCAAAAAAAATTCCTACGCACACGCAAGATCATGGTGATGATATAGCAACGAGGGAAGAGTATTGTCTATGTACCCTCGTAGACCGAAGCGGAAGCGTTGACGCAACGTAGAGGAAGTAGTCGTACGTCCTCCGGTTCAACCGATCCAAGTACCGTTACTCCGGCACCTCCGAGTTCTTGACACGCGTACAGCTCGATGACGCACCCTCGATCTCCGATCCAGCAGAGGCGCCAAGGGGGAGTTCCGTCAGCACGACGGCGTGGTGACGATCTTGATGTTCTCCTGTTGCAGGGCTTCGCCTAAGCACCGCTACAATATGACCGAGGTGTAATATCGTGGAGGGGGGCACCGCACACGGCTAAGGAACGATCAATGATCAACTTGTGTGTCCTAGGGTGCCCCCTACCCCCGTATATAAAGGAGGGAGGGAGGAGGTGGCCGGCCCTAGGGGGGCGCGCCATGAGGAGGGGGAAACCTACTCCAAGTAGGTTTCCCTCTCTTTTCCTTATCTTATTTGGAGGGGGAAGGAAAGAGTACTAGTATTAGGAAGTAGTACTAGTAGTAGTAATAGGAAGAGGGGGAAGGAGAAAGGAAAGGGGGGCCGGCCCCCCTCCCCAATTCGGATTGGGCTTGGGGGGGCGCGCCCCCTTCCCTTGCTCCTTCTCTCTTCCTCCTACATGGGCCCAATAAGGCCCATATACCTCCCGGGGGGTTCCGGTAACCTCCCGGGGCTCCAAACTTCTCCGGAACATTTCCGGTGTCCAAATATATCCGTCCAATATATCAATCTTTATGTCTCGACCATTTCGAGACTCCTCGTCATGTCCGTAATCATATCCGGGACTCCGAACAACCTTCGGTACATCAAAATACATAAACTCATAATATAACTGTCATCGAAACCTTAAGCGTGCGGACCCTACGGTTCGAGAACGATGTAGACATGACTGAGACACATCTCTGGTCAATAACCAATAGAGGGACCTGGATGCCCATATTGGTTCCCACGTATTCTACGAAGATCTTTATCGGTCAAACCGCATAACAACATACGTTGTTCCCTTTGTCATCGGTATGTTACTTGTCCGAGATTCGATCGTCGGTATCCAATACCTAGTTCAATCTCGTTATCGACAAGTCTCTTTACTCGTTCTGTAATACTTCATCTTATAACTAACTCATTAGTTACATGCTTGCAAGGCTTAGGTGATGAGTATTGCCGAGAGGGCCCAGAGATACCTCTCCGACAATCGGAGTGACAAAACCTAATCTCGAATTATGCTAACTCAACATGTACCTTCGGAGACACCTGTAGTACTCCTTTATAATTACCCAATTACGTTGTGATATTTGGTAGTACCCAAAGTGTTCCTTCGGTAAACGGGAGTTACACAATTCTCATAGTTACAGGAACATGTATAAGTCATGAAGGAAGCAATAGCAGAATACTAAACGATCAAGTGCTAAGCTAACGGGATGGGTCATGTCAATCACCTCATTCTCCTAATGATGTGATCCCATTAATCAAATGATAACACATGTCAATGGTTAGGAAACATAACCATCTTTGATTAATGAGCTAGTCAAGTAGAGGCATACTAGTGACTATATGTTTGTCTATGTATTCACACATGTATCATGTTTCCGGTTAATACAATTCTAGCATGAATAATAAACATTTAACATGATATGAGAAAATAAATAATAACTTTATTATTGCCTCTAGGGCATATTTCCTTCACTTGAATTGGAAAAAATCATAGAAATTTGAAAAGTTCATTAATTTTAAATCAATTTAAATTCAATTTTTTTTATGATTAGTGCGCACCATCTAAATACCTATGCTCAAATGTGAGATCGTTATGGCAGAAAATTGATGCACACCATGTGCAAATAGGACTTATGTGTGGCGGCGTTTATTAATGCCCGCCACAACTAACTTCTGGATATTTTGTCATTTTTTGGCATGGATTTCAAACATTTATCTGTGACGGACATGCGATCGGCCCGCCATTATTGCCTTATAAAACAATAGCATGCGGATATTTGTGCTTGCCACTGCTAGCATTCATCACACATGCACAATTGTAAAGTTCATTGTACAGAAGTATCACAATTGAGGAATCACATGTAGATTGGTATTAAGATTGCTAATTTTCGTATGTCAGTATCAAGATTGTGACAGACCGTTGCAAAAAGGTCTAAACCGCGTATAAACATGTATTGACGGTGTATCTGACCGGCGGGGGCCACTTGTCAAGTGCTGACGTGGCATTTTTTTTGCAGGAAACCCCCTTACTTTACATATAATCACATAAACACCCATTTATTTTGCGGGAAAAAAGGTTCCAGTGAGAGATTTTTTTCGTCGCAACTTTACAGCACCGAATCAGACTTTTTTGAAAGTTTCCGTTACGTTGGACAAATAAACTAAATAAACGAAAAATAAGCGCCAGCCGGGACGCCATGTCCGGAGGCTGCGCGCGCTAGCCACCAAGCCACGACGATTCTTGCAGTAAAACAGCAGCCGGTAACTCTTTTATACTAGCTATGACACGCTGGGCCGGCAGTTGGGCCCTACGAGGCTGCGCGTGCTGAGTTACTCGTTTTTTTAATCATGATATTAATACATATTTTTTGTGTCTTAACTGAGAACCACAAGCATGAACTATTATTGTGTATCCTCATTATATTATTCAAATAAACAAGTTTTAAAAAAATGCCAAACACACTGTTTTCTTAAAGACACAGTTACTTAAAAAGTTGACTACAAGTTAAATTTTGTAATCATGATAAATTTTAGTAATGCATTAAAACTGTTCAGCTATTATTAAATAAATCGACACGCTTTTTGAAATGCAAGAATAATTTTACACAATAAGTTACTAATACATGCTGAACCTTTTTTGAAATACACATTATACAAAAATCATCCTGTATATTAAGAAAATGCTCACCTTAAATTACAAATTTCACCACGCATTATGTACAACGTTCAACATATATTAAAAAAATGGTGAATATGCATTTAAATATGTTCAACGTATATTATAAAAATTTAATATATTAAATAAATGTTCATAATTTGTGAAGAAAAGTTCATCATGCATTAAAAATGATCACTATACGCAGAGAAAGTGCTCGGCGTACATTAAAAAAAATGTTCATGCTCATTTGAAAACATGTTCATCATATACTGGAGCCTATCTTAAAAATGTTAAGTAAGTATGTTAAAAATCCAGAAGAAAAACCAACCCAATGAATTAAAAAATAAGGAGAAAAGGAAATAAAAAGCAAAGGAAGAAAAACCTAAAAATAAGCCAAAACCAGAAACAAAAGTTTTTTAAAGGAAAAACCAGAAACAAAAGTAAAACATAAGAGAAATGAAATGAAAAGAAACCTGGGCAACGAACGAGCCAAACGCGAAACAAAAAATAAATAGCAGGCCTAGCTGGGCCTAACCGCCGGCCCTGCGCATTTGAGTATGTATAACAACGCCAAAGCCTGCAAACTAACATAGCCGCAGCTGTGGCCAGGCGGCTAGCGCGCGCAGCCTCTGCCCAGCGTGTCGCAGGTGAGAATCCTGCGAGCGCTTGTTTTTCGTTTATTAATTTTAGTTGTCCAAGGAAACTTTCTAAAAAGTCCGATTCGATGTTGTAAAGTTGCGAACGAAAAAATCTTTTATCGGAGCCTGTTTTCTGGCAAAATAAATGGGCGTTTATGTGATTACATGTAAAGTAAGGGGGTTTTCTACAAAAAATATGCCACATCAGCACCTGACAGATGGCCCCTGTCAGTCAGATACACCTTCAATACGTGTTTATACACGGTTTAGACCTTTTTGCAATGGCCTGGCACAATCTTGGTAGTGCATGCGAAAATTAGCAATCTTGGTACTAAGGAAACTTTCTAAAAAGTCCGATTCGATGTTGTAAAGTTGCGAACGAAAAAATCTCTTACTGGAGCCTGTTTTCCGGCAAAATAAATGGGCGTTTATGTGATTACATGTAAAGTAAGGGGGGTTTTTTGCAAAAAAAACATGTCACGTCAGCACCTGACAGGTGGCCCCTGCCAGTCAGATACACCGTCAATACGTTTTTATACACGGTTTAGACCTTTTTGCAATGGCCTGGCACAATCTTGGTAGTGGCATGCGAAAATTAGCAATCTTGGTACCAATCTACATGTGATACCTTAATTGTAATACTTCTATGCAATTAACTCATCTGCATGTCGCGGGCGCATCTACCTGATGCCGGCCGGCTGCGGCAATGTTTCACGCGAGCGAAATCACCAGTAGTTGGAATGCTGAACGACTGGTTCAATTATGTGATTAGTAAGTGAATGTGTCGTTAAATGGACACAGATGCAGGAGGGCATTTAAATACATTATAACCGAACACTTATCCAACCCTCTCAAGTAATCAACAATTTTGGCCGTCGGATCCCACCTCTAAGTCGTTTTTGGCCGTCTGATGCACCTCTTCGCTAACGTGTGGGCCGCTACTCTGAAAACAAATTCAGAGGCCTCGTGTTAATTCAGCGATGGATGATTGTCATGAACTTTTTTTTCCTCTATAAAAGATCAACAAATTTTGCATTGGGCGAGGCCCACCCCCTCCATCTCCCGCAACGTACCCCATCCCCTTCCGCTAATACGCCGCCGCTGCTGCCCTCATCGGCGCCGAGAGAGAGCTCCCTTGATTGCATCCTGGAGATAGGAGATATCGCTTCACGCTCGGCCCGAACTCGCCTTGAGGCGATGGAATCACGGAACCGGGGGTCGGCCGATCCGCCTGCAAGGTAGGGCTCCCTTTCCGTCCCTCCCTCCCTTTCCTGGCGGCGGGGACGGCGACTACCCCAGTGCTCTCTGTGGTGCTGTACCTTCAACCTTGCACGCCCCCATCGTTCGCAGCAGCAGGCAACACCAGGAGATGGCGACGGCAGCGGCGCCAGCTGCACTCATGCCCCTCTTCACCCATCAGACTGGCTTTCGTCCTTCGTAGGTGAGCGATGTCACTTCATCTTTCGCTCTCACGGGTAACTCATGGTGCGGCTTCTATCTTTACAATTTGCTTTTTCCATCCGATGATTACATTGTTTCCTCCCAATCTAAATTTTGTACAGTAATTATCCATACTGGGAGGTGGTCAATTGATTTGGCCAGCTATTGGAGAATGATTATCGCATTTTTTTTCTTGAAATTCTTCAGCTGATAATCTCTAATGGCTTCTGGACAGCTAATTACTTCGCGTGGATTGCTTTGTCTTATCGTTTCATGTTTTATCATCTACAGTATGTTTTTACAGCATACGATTGCTCACATAACATGTTTTGGTGTTATTCATAACTTGGTGCTATTTGCTGCTGTATTTGACAGGTTAATTAGAACAGTATAGTAAAATGCACAAAAAAAACGTAGCCGTACTGTTCTAGAAGTGGGGGTGAAGCCTCAATATGTTCTACTTCCATCCATAAATGAGCAAAGCTCAATAATCTTGCGGACACTTCTACATATGTATGCTGTGGATTTTCAAGACAGGTACAGCCTTTGAATCATTCCAAGCATCAGGTGAGTTTCATTCTAGAATAGTATTGCGAACAGAATATGAATCAAGCTGCAAGGAACTTCACTCCAAGCATCAGGTGTGTGTGTGTGTGCGTGTGTGCGTGTGTGTGTGTGTGTGTGTGTGTGTGTGTGTGTGTGTGTTTTGAAAAAAAATTGAACTTAATGAACAAAAATTGTAGTCAAGAAAAATAATTGAAAAATATGGATGAACAAATTTTGAATTTGATGAACAATTTCTAAAAATCTATGAACAAATTTGAAATATAAAGAACAGTTTTGCGATTCGATGAACAAAATTTTGAATTTTGACGAACATTTTCTAAATCTGCTGAACAAAAATTGAATTGATGAAGATTTTTTGAATTTTTGGGCATATATTTCCATTGATGAACATTTTTTGAATTCGATGAATAAAACAGTGTTTGCAAATTTAAGAAGAAAATTCGCAAAACAAATGAAAAGTGGAAAAGTAAGTAAGTTCAAGAAAATGTTCATGTATTCGAAAAATGTTCATAATTTGATAAAACTGTTCCTGGATTGAAAAGATGTTCACAAAATTCCAAAAAGATGTTTGCAAAATGAAAACAAAAAAGAAACAAAAAACTTCAAGAATTGGAAAAAGATTACCGTAAATTGAGAAAATAGGAATAAAAATGAAAAAACCAGAAAAAAGAAAAGAAAAAATGAAACGAAAACAGGAACAAAACAGAATATGAAAGGAAAAAAACTGAAAGAAAAAAAAGAAAACAGAAAAAATGGTTCAGGGAAGGATCAAAAACCTTCCCAAAACCAGTTGAGAGTTAATCCTGAAAATTGGCCGGCCCATAAAAATTTCAGCCATGGAGAGAGCTATGTGGATAGCGAGCGACCTATGCGCGGTATAGGGACTGCCAATTAGAGCATCTCCAACCGCCGTCCAACGCATGGCGTGCTAAAACCAGTTTGCAGTGTGTCCATCGCCTGGTTTGGCGCGGCGGGCAGCGCTGGCTCCAGCAGCCGCGGTAAAATGCAGCGCGCGCATAGCTCCAGCAGCGTGCAAAAATGCAGCGCGCGAGCAGCCGGCACATGCCATATGTTGCATTTTGGACACAAAATGAATTTTAAACATCATCATAAAACAAAGATATGGCATAATTTAAATCACATAAACAAGTTGATGACTAAAAGTTCATGCCCACAACATCATCCAACCAAGTTCATGACACAAATGAAAGGCACATCAACAATCAAGGCTCGTCCTCATCTTCATCCTTATCTTCCTTCGATTCATACGACTCCTCCAAAGACGATTCTTCCTCCTCCTCTTCATTGTCGTGCACTGCATCCTCATCACGTGAAGCTCGGAAGGTGTTGGCAAGATCTTCAACGGTATTTTCATGTGAAGGTGTGTGAGGCACATCGGAAGACATTCCGCCCATGGCGCGCGGAGGTGCACCCATGCATCCCATGAGAGACGCAAAACTCATGCCTCCCATGCCGGCCATGTCGCCAGAAGGTGCACCGAAGCCACCCATGCCGGCCATGTCGCCAGAAGGTGCACCGAAGCCACCCATGCCTCTCATGGTCTCCATGGTAGCTCCGAAGCCACACATGTCTCCCATGCCGCCCATGGTAACTCTGAAGCCACCCATGCCTCCCATGCTGCCAAGGCCACCGCCACCCATGCCGCCAAGGCCACTGCCACCCATGGCGCGAATCATGGCTCTTTTTTGGATCAAGACTTCTTCACAGGCAAGATTGGCATACTCCTTTTGCGCCTCATTGAGGATAGATGTGTCCATGAAGAACAAGTACTTCTCCCAATCCAACAATCTAGATCGCTCCTCCACGCCCACCTTCCTCTCCTCCAATGCCACCTTCCTCTCCTCGGCCGCCATCCTCCTCTCCTCGGCCGCCAACCTCCTCTCCTCGATCGCGGCATCTTGGTTCCTTGCCATCTTCCTCACCTCGTTGGCTTCTTTTCTTGCCTTCACAATAGCTTCCATAGCATTTTTGAGCTCATCATCTCCTTTCCTCTTCTTCTTTTCTTTTGCGTCTTTCTTGGTCTCATCCGGTCGTTTTGGCTTCGAGTATGAATCCAAGTTTGGTGTGGGGCTTCTCTTGCCGTCATCACTTGATGCCTCCTCCTCATCATCATCCAAATCAATTGTTCTCTTGCGTTTGTTGCTCAAACCCAAATCATCCATATCATCACGCTTCTTCCATTTCTCATCATCCTTAAATGATTTATAGCAATGAGGCAAGGTAAATGGCCTTCCTTTCTTGATCTTCTCCTTCTTGGTCCTCCTCTCCTCTCCTTTGAACAAGTTATGTGCAATATTTAACTACATGAAAACAAAACAAGTTAGCACTACAAACACAAACAACAAGCATGATGAACATCGATGAAATGACACTTACCCTATCTTCATCATTAGTGCCACTTGGGTTCAACTTGTCAACCGCCTTCTGTGCGGCCGCCCACTTTTGACAATCCTTGTTGATTGTCGACGACCGGGAGCGAAGAGATCGATCGGAGCGGTCAATTCCACTCTCGTTGCGTAGATCAAAGTGTTCCTTCATCTGGTTCCAATGAGCAACTCTACTTTGATCACCTCCAACAGATGGATCCCTCGACACTTCCAACCAAGTTTTGCATAGCAAGACGTCTTCTTTGTTGGTGTAGTTGCCTCCTCATCCTTTCGGTGCGTCCACAATGCCCTCACCATCCTCGTCCACCTCGAACTCATGGTCTTTGAAATGCATGTCATTGGTTTGAGACTAATGCAAATTGTTGGAGCCAACACCCATAGTCGACATGTATGCCTCATCGTTGACACTACCAAGTATATAGAACAATGCAAATAAGCTATCTATATGTATGCATTCAAAAAATAACAATAACAAAAAAGTTGGCAAATTTTTATACCTTTGGGACATTTCCTCAAACACATTGTGTGCATCGGCCACCGGCTCAACAAGTGAGCTCGCCGGCGCTTAGGTAGCCGCCGCGCCCGCCGCACGCCCTGCAAGCTTCTTCCTCGACGGCTTCGAGGAGCCGGAGCCGTCCGCCGCCTTGTTCTTCTTCGCATATGCTTTGCCCTTCTTCGTCCGCGCCGCATTTGGGAGCTTTGAGAGGGGGGCACGTGGCTTCACGGCGGGCGTCGGCGTGACACCACCCGCCGCTGAGGTCATCCGCGGCGGCATGAAGAGGCCGCGCGCGATGCCGGTGCTTGGAGGAGCTCCGGCAGAGGCGAAGCCAAAGCTCTCCGCGCTAGGGTTTGCGGAGGCGGCGGTTGCGGCTGCGGCAGCAGCGGTGGAGGGGTCGCGACTGTAGGAAGGGTGAGGGGGTGCCGGCGCGGGCGTCCATCAGGTCAATTCGCCGGCGGCGGCGCGTGCGTGGCGAAGGTGGCGCCGCGGAGAGAGTGCGGCCTGAGCGCTCGAGTGTGCCGCGCGCGGAAGTGGGTGCACCAAATACACAGCGCACGATGGCGATTGCCGCGTCCGCTGGAGCCCCTCTACCAATTGCGCGCGCTAAAAAGGGCAAATTTACGGCGCGGCGCTTATTTAGCGCGGGCTGTTGGAGATGCTCTTAGGCAAACGGGTGATAGGCATGGCTCGCGTGTGAGTTGGTCCCTCTCCTCTCGATTCTCCATTCCAGAACAAGGGGTATAACTTGAATTCGGAATTCCATACTGCTCCAGCGGTCCAGCTTCAGAAACCTCGACCCCTCTCATAGATCCCCGAATTTCAAATTCTTCAGGGGTGACATTACTAGCGCCGACCTGATGAACCACCTCCTGGTCACCGAATCGATCGACACCGTCATGCACTTCGCTGCCTAGATTCACGTCGACAACTCCTTCAGGAACCCCTTCGGGTTCACCAAGAACTATATATGTGTACGGCATGCACCCACGTACGTCGACCTCCTCGAGGCCTGCAAGCAGGTTAAGATCACAAGGTTCATCCATCCATGTCAGCACCGATGAAGTCTATGGAGAAACTGATGCGAATACTGTCATTGGTAACCACGAGGAATCCCAGCTGCTCCCCACAAAGTCGTACTCAGCCACGAAAGCCGGCGCGGAGATGCTGGTGATGGCACGCAAGGTCCTACAATCTTCCGGTGATCACCACCCGAGGTAACAGTGTGTGTGGGCCTAACCAGTTCCCTGAGAAGCTTGTCCCCATATTCGTTCTCCTGGCAATGAGAGGCATGCCCCTTCCGATTTACGGCGACGGCTCGAATCTCAGGAGCTACTTGCACTGTGAGGATCGATGTTGCTGAAGCATTTGATGTTGTTCACTTGTTCTTCACAGAGGAGATCAGGTTGGACATGTGTATAACATTGCGGCAGCGAAGGGGAGAGGAGTGGTGGACGTGGCCAGAGACATATGTGGCATTCTTGGGGTGGACGCTGAGAAGGTCATCAGGTTCATGGAGGACAGACCGTTCAATGACCAGAGGTACTTTTTGGACGGTGAGAAGATGAGGAGGCTGGGATATGTGTTTACCAGTCATCCGGGGGTATCATGTGTTTTTTATTATATGACTATAGACTGCAGAACTCACACTAAAAGAACCACGAGAAGTTCCAAATGTGCAAGTAGTTAAACGAAATTGCATTCACAAATAGGTTACTCTTGTATGACCAAAGGAAATATCCCTCAAGTGAGAGCAGAGAGTAACGTCTGTTGCATCATGAAATATATGTGGCATTTCAGAGTTGTTTGCCAATTCATTATCGTGTGTCAGTTTTTAGTACACACTACAGAATCTATGACCAGCAACTAAATGCAAGTGAAAAAAAATGGTCTGCAGAGTTGCAGAATGAGTAGTGGTGTGGCGGCGATTGCGTGGCAAGACTAGATATAGTCCACTATATTGACAACCTATCCAAGCATTACAAATTTACAATATCAGATACAATTATATCATCCTCCTCTCTCTAGCATAGGTAGCGTTTTATCTCCTCCCCGAGACTGCTGGCCTGAAAATGTTTAGTGGCACACAAAATTAAGCACCTCTTCCGCATCTAGTGTATGTCCATCCTGCTTCAACAAGCACAAAGGAGAACACGTTCACAACAAACCCGGGACATAGTTGATCACCCTGTCATGTTTCCCGTCCTTCCCATTATTCTTCACAAACTACAGGAGGAGGAAAACACACGTACTAAGGTGTCACGGCCTGCTTCTGTTTCTCCCTGTAATTGCTACGATGCTCCTTTTGTTTTTCTCCAATATTTCAGATTGCTTGAAGGCTGATAAAGGGGTGCCCAAGTATGAAAGCATATCATGCTTGCTTTATAACATCCTAAAGGCAGGGGTATATATAGCCCTCTACCTCTATACACCAAGAGTCTCCGGTATTCTTATATGGGGGGGAAATGTGAGCATGGAGTATGTGTTGAATGAGCAGACCATCAAGCAATTGTTTATCATGTGTGAGTCGGCTGCATGAACATGTGACCATTCTACTTTGCATGTTTTGTTTTTGAGTTCTTAACTTAAACAAAGAAAAGAACAGTATTGTATTTGGTTGGAGAGAACTCGCACTAAAAGGATGTGCAGGATCCTGAATGAGTGAGTAGTTGAGCAACAATTGCATTTGCAAACAGGCTAGAGCAACACACGGATTCGCTATACACCCCTCCCTCCATAATAATCGTCAATACAGCAAGCCATTCAAAATATGTTTATCATGCCTTACTAATCATGTTTTTGTTGCAAAAAAAAAACAGAAGTGAAGGGAAACATTGTGTTTGTTGAAGTGAGTTCACATTAAAAGAATGGCAAGAAGTTTTTGAATGAGCAGACTAGTTGAACGGCAATTGCATATGCACATAGGTTACTCTTGTATGATCCAAAAAAACAAACCTTGAAGTAGTACAAGAACATAATGTGCATGTTCGGAAGTAAGAGCAGAAAGTAATCCAAGTCTGTTACATCATGAAAGATGTGTGAAATGGGTTGGGAATCAACTCATTTAACTAAGTTTTCAGCTCCCTTTCAAGAACAGTATTTCATAGAAAAGAACACCAGACAAAGTGGGGGCACGAAATGGCAAATTGTTAAGATTAAATCAGGGGCGTATCCAGTGGGGGTTATGTGGGTGCCAAGGCACCCCCTCCAAATGTGAAAAAAAAAACATAAAGTCAATTTTGGGTCTATTTCTTATAATTTTACGAGAAAAGTATATTTTTGATCCCTCAAGTTTCCCAAAAGTATAGACTTGATCCCTCAACATTTTTCAGTACACATTTGCTCCTTTAAGTCTCAAAACCGGGTAAGTTTAGTCCAAAACCAGATTTTGACCGGATGAACAGTAAAATCGAAAAATATTATAAAAGTATGAAATTTGCACGCGCCTTGTGCACCGGAGCATATTGAACCCCAAAATATTTCAGATTTTTTAAAAAAAATTGCTATTTTTTCAAATTTAATGTTCACCTAGAGTAGATTTTTTGTTTTTTTTCGCCACAGACTCCTCAAGTGTCCAAAGACCAAGAGAATCGGCATGCACCTTGGGCATGTAAGCATATTTGATGACAAAAAATATTCAGATTCTTTTTAATATATTTTTTGGAATTAGCTGTTCATTCGGTCAAACCCGGTCAAAATCTGGGTGGTCAAACCCGATGAAAGTGGTCAAAATCTGGTTTTGGACTAAACTTACCTGGTTTTGAGACTTGAAGGACCAAGTGTGTACCAAAAAATCTTAAGGTATCAAGTCTATACTTTTGGGAAACTTGAGGGACCAAAAACATAATTTTCTCTAATTTTAATGATATTTAGAGCATATTATAATATTGTTAGTTTAGTTTTTAGAAAGCTTTAAACAATGTATTGAAGTTATGTTATTCATACATTGTACATATGTATTGGGCAAATTTCAGTCAATCTCAGAAGTTTCCTTCTCTGGGGCGGCTATTTGCTCCGCGGATCGCAGTCACCAGCGTCTTCTGTTCTACAACGACAACTTTCTGGTCATTGCTTCTACAAACTCTTCAGTTTAAACAACTTATCTCCACTGAGACGGAGGCTTAGAGAAATTCTTTTTTATAGCAAAGTGAACCTTATTAGAAAGCAAACACACTTAATCATTCAACAAGAAAAAAAATGAGAGAGAGAATCATTCACAAGATTGATGAACGAAAACCAGTGAGATCACCACGTACAAATCTGTGGTAAATAAACAAAGTAATCAAAGGTCAAATTCCCCTAACATATATAAGAACACAGTTAGTAGCCGCCATCAATAACATTCTGGTATTGTACGCACCTAAAGCAAATTATGAATCGATAATACATAAGGAAGTCACTAGTCAAAGATCAGATTCCCCCAACATATATAAAAACATAACTGGTACTCCTATGTATAGCCGCCATCACTTAAATTAGGCTACTGTATATAAACAAAACGAATTCTCGAAAGAGCTTTGCTTACTACAAATTGCTCTAAACTTCTGCATCATGCCGACCCTGTACATATGTATCACAAAATTAACGCAAAGGGTTGTCTGTTCGCTGTGATATATAGAAATTGTTGTGTATATGACTGTACAAGCCCTATACGAAAATGATGCCAATAGAGATATTAATTTTATTTGGAGTGCAGCGATTCGGTGCCCAGGCTCATCTGCACCCGGTCAGAAACAAATTCAAACAAAATACTAGAAAAATTCAAAAAAAATCCAAAAAAATTCCCATGGTAGACAATTTATTGCGTGAGGTTCACTCCAAATATTAGCTCATTTGGACATCTGAGTAGCTCTCAGCAAAAAGGATAAATCTGGTCAAAATAGTACATGATCAGTAAACTGTTTTATAGACCCCGAATCTGTCTTTTTTGTCGAGAGTTGCTCAGATGTCCGAATGATTTGAAAATTGTGGTGGACCTCATGCATCAAATTGTCTATCATGGGAAAAAATTAGAATTGTTTGAATTTTTCTAGCATTTGTTTTGATTTTTTTATTCAACACGGGTGTAGATGAGCCTGGGCTCAGAAAAGGATTTTCGTTTTTATTCATCGCTATCAACTAAATATTTGTGGTCACTCAATTATTGTTGATCTGCCGTCTGCGGAGTTATAGCTGACCTTGGTATGATAATTTTGTAATTGCAATTCGATACGTCTTGATAATCATGTATTTAATTTGTTGATGAAGTCTACTGGACGAAATATTTGTTTATGACTTGCACGTGTATATTAATCACCGTTCACAAGGGTTCATAGAAAGAAAACTCAACTTATTCAAGTATCCAACTCACATGGTTAGCTAGTGCTACATGATTACTCACTAATCCATGTATTTAATTAACCTCTCTGGTTGACCTTGTAACTACACACGTACAACCACCCGGCAGGGTGTTGTATTCTCTATATATGCACACAACATCTTCTTCCTTCTCCGAAGAGTTAGTAGAACAAAGACTTCATCCATCCATCCAAACTATCCCATCTTCCCCAACAACTTGTACACTTCTCCATGCCATGTCTCCTCTCATCTACACATTACTCGGGCTTCTCCTCCTCTCGTACACAGCTCCTCGGTGCTCCTCTGCAGGCGACACTCTCACGGCAGGTCAAACTTTCGCGGCTGTTGGTGCCGGTGCCGGCAAGCTCGTCTCACGAAATGGCAAGTACGTGCTCGGCTTCTTCCAACCAGCTACAATGATTGCAAGCACCATGAGTGGTAGTAAGTCCCACGACAACTGGTACTTTGGCATATGGTTCAATAAGATTCCAGTTTTTACTACTGTGTGGGTTGCTAATAGGGAGGAGCCCATCTCCCATCCCAATATCAACTCCACACAGCTCAGGATCTCAAGTGACGGCAATCTTGTCATCATCGTAGACCATGTTGATGCCGGCACCGAATCCCTTGTCTGGTCCACTCACATCGTTAATAGGACACAAACCACCACCACCACTACAGCCCTTGTTCTCCTGAACAATGGAAACCTTGTCCTCCTACCCACAAACACTAGCCAAGAGATGCCGTCATGGCAGAGTTTCGACCACCCAACAGATGTTGTGCTTCCTGGCGCCAAGCTTGGCTGGAACAAGCTCACCGGCTTGAGTAACACGATCATCTCAAAGAAGAGTCTCATTAATCCTGGTCTTGGCTCATACAGTGTTGGACTAGAAGGTGCCACGGGGATGGTCCTCAAGCGTCGCAACAACCCCTCTGTAGTGTATTGGCAATTTGTGTCCTCTACAACGTCAACATTGGTACCAATAATCCGGTCACTGGTAGATTTGGATCCTCGGATTAAAGGTCTGGTTAACCCAACATATGTTGATAACAACCGAGAGGAGTACTACATGTACACTTCACCCGATGAATCACCACCTTTATTTGTCTCACTGGACACCTCTGGTCAAATAAAAATGATGTTTTGGTCTCAAACCAAACAGACTTGGGAAACCATAGGTGCCAACCCTGATGGTCGTTGCATGACGCCTGCTACATGTGGACCTTTTGCAGTCTGCACCAACAATGCACATATATTATGTGAGTGTATGAAGGGCTTCTCTCAGAAGTCACCACAGGATTGGGAGTTTAATGATAGAACAGGTGGGTGCATCAGAAATACACCATTACAGTACTGCAGCACTAGTGAGAAAAACATGACAAGTTCAACAGACATGTTCCACCCAATTGCTCAAGCTACATTGCCCTACAAGCCCCAACTAATATCCCTTGCTTCAACTCAGACAAAATGCGAAGAAGCTTGTCTTAGCTCTTGCTCTTGCACTGCTTATTCCTTTAACAATGACAAATGCTCTGTCTGGTATGGGGAATTATTTAGTGTAAATATGAATGATGGCATTGATTTTACAGCTGAAGATGTTCTTTACATTCGCCTTGCTGCCAAAGATTTAAGTTTCAGAAAAAATAAAAGAAAACCGCATGTGGGAGTTATTACTGCGGGAGCCATTACTGGTCTTGGGTTACTAATGATCATGGTGTTGTTATTGATTTGGATGAAGAAATTCAAATGGTGTTGTCTGCCTTTATACGGCAATCAAGTTAGTGGTGGAGGGATTATGGCCTTTAGATTCACGGATTTAGTCCGTGCTACTAAAAACTTCTCAGAAAAGCTAGGAGGAGGTGGTTTTGGTTCTGTATACAAGGGGGTATTAAATGACTCAACTAGTATAGCAGTGAAAAGGCTTGATGGTGCATGTCAAGGAGAGAAGCAATTCAGGGCCGAGGTGAGCTCAGTTGGACTGATCCAACATATCAACATAGTCAAATTGATTGGTTTCTGCAGCGAAGGTGATAAAAGGTTACTTGTATATGAACACATGTCAAATGGGTCTCTGGATGACCATCTGTTTAAGAAGAGCAATGCTAATGGTGATATCCTGAACTGGAACACTAGATTTCAAATAACCCTTGGAATTGCTAGAGGATTGTCCTACTTGCATCAGAGTTGTCGCCAATGCATCATACACTGTGATATTAAGCCAGAAAATATACTTTTGGATGCATCATTTGTTCCTAAAGTTGCAGACTTTGGGTTGGCGGCATTAGTCGGACGGGATTTTAGCCGAATTCTAACCACATTCAGAGGAACTGTTGGTTATCTTGCTCCGGAGTGGCTTAGCGGGAATGCTATTACGCCAAAAGTTGATGTTTATAGCTTCGGCATGGTACTTCTGGAAATCATATCAGGGGCTAGGAATTCATCTGGAACATACAACACTAGGAATGACCACTCTGCTAAATTTTTCCCCGTGCAAGCTATCTACAAGCTTCATGGGGGTGATGTGCAGAGTTTGGTGGATCCAAATTTGCATGGTGACTTCAATTTAGAAGAGGCTGAAAGGGTTTGCAAGGTTGCATGTTGGTGTATCCAAGATAATGAATTTGATCGACCGACGATGGGTGAAATGGTACGAGTTCTTGAGGGTCTACAGGAGATTGGCATGCCCCTGATGCCAAGACAACTTGCGGCTATGACGGAACAATATGGTGCAACCTCTTCAATATACATAGTAAACAGTCACAGTCAATGTGACTAATTGTCGTTTCTGCAAATTATAAAGTGTTATTGTGGAGTAGAGGGAACAAAAGAAGGCAAAGCTTGGAGTTCCTAATTCTTTCTTATTTATTGCCAATTTTAGTGTGCAAGCGCTTGTAGAAAAGTATATTGCATGTTGAATTGAATATGTGTATGCTTTCTTGATGGATGGTTTTATCCCTTAAATCCTTGAGTTGGAAATGTCGATGTATATATGTATGTCACTACTAGTTCTTCATCAATAATGGTGTTTATGTTTTGTTGATGGTGTGTAATTGATCGTCTCTCTGAGTTTGAGAGGATGTCTAGTGTTGAGCTTTTGAGCCAAATGTAATCCTTCAGACTATTTTTTTTATGAGGAGCTGAAGGATCAAGATGATTGACTACGGAGAGTAAGCAATTGTAAATTTACTTCTTCCTTTTGCACTTTAGGCATTCCAAATAAATAAGTTCTCCTGAGTGCAACTATGGTGGGTACAACCTATATGCAGATATGAAGGTCAAGGGATCAAATAAAATACAAAAGTGACAAACCTTGGATAAGAATTAACTGAGGCATGTAGAGACAGAGATGTATCCACTTCCTTGGAGAGAAGCTCGCTAGTCACTGTGAGAGAGGTGTGGGCACCACCAGGGTTTACCAACGCCACCAAGACTCGCCTTCTTCTCCTTGAGCCTCTCACACAAAGTAGGAGCTCAACCGCTAGTTCAGACTAAACTTTATTGTACGGAAAGGGGGGAAATGGAGATGACCCAGAGGTGGCTTCCGGACCTTAGTAGACTCGGAAGCCTATGTTACGGATGTTACTTATTCTTAAGTTCCAATGGAAATCATGTTGGGCCCCCAATGGCAAGGGTGTGTAGCGAGAAGTAAGTATCCCTCAATTGAGAATATCCCTCGGTTGAGAATCAAAGTATCAACCTGCGGAGTTCTCTAACGAGTCAATGGTCAGTGCTACACTCAATTAAGAAACTTTACTTGGTCCCCAACACTTCTTGAGCTCTTGCATAATTGTACTATACATGGTTTTCTCCTTCATAAACTCCGCCACATCTAAAAATTATTTCGGCCTCCACCACTGGTGCTTGTTAATGATAGCAAGGTTGACCGTTTATTGAGGCATAACAAGAAAAGGAATCTCTTTGGGTCCAAGCAAATACTCTGGTAGATGTCTTTGTTGAACCATAGTGTAAAATCTCTTATCATGAGCATCCTTTTGATTGACACATTGGCCATTTGGAACCTTAAGTCTTGGCATGTGGTCTTCCCAATGCTCATTTGTAGTCCAGTTTTGTAACTTACCCCCCCCCCCCCCCCTTCCCCAATGTCTTTGAGGGATTACATTTGGCAAGTACTTCTGGAAATGTCGTTAAGCGATGGTCCCTTGGTTAATTTGTTGTTGCTTTTGGAAAAGTTTTGGCCTTCCAACATCCTCAAGCACAACATGCTCTTCCTCAACCAGGAACCCTTCATCTATCAGTCTATCTCATGCTCATCATCATGTGCAGCGCCACAGCCCCACATGCTCTTCTCCTTTAACTCTCACAAAAGTATCTTCCCCATCAAACGGGTTGCCAAGCATAGATTTTCGAACTATGCTATACACACGACAAGATTCGGACGACTCATAGACGATGCTTAAAATCTAGCCGGACATGCGTGCATACATCGGATACTGGCCGCTGGATTTTGATATCGTCCATTCATCAGGCACTAGGATCGTGCATGAAGCAGTTCCGTAGATTTTCTCTTGTATCTACCTACCGGTATGACAAAAATGGTAGTTGCTAATCTCGAGGTGACTCAAAGGGAGAGATATCCATGATGTCCGCTCCCGGGAGCTCCTCGGCATTTTTCGGGCAGAAACGGATCCATCCATATATTTATCCAATATCCATTATTATGCATATATAAGTTGCAATATCGAGTACATTCATTCGTTAGCTCCGTGAAGCTCCACAACATCAGGGGCATAATTAATCAGTGGTCAGTTTAATTACCACTGATATACGTACTGGTACTTATCATTACACTGCGGTGGTTACCGTACTAATCACTCCATTGGTACATACGTGCTCATCTCACATCATATCACATCTCATCATCATGGCTTAATTTTGGAGGCTTTGATTGAACCGTTGGATGGAAGACGCTCTAATGGAGGTAGCCGACGGGCCGCTGGCGGCAGGCGGTGAGCGGCGTGCCGCAAAGGCACTTGTTGTGGAGGTAGCTGTAGCGGTCGAACCTGGACATGTTGCCGCCGGTGGGCACGGCGCCGCACAGCCTGTTGAAGCTCACGTTGAACTGCTGGAGGCCAGCCAGGGTCGCCACCTGCGCCGGGATGGAGCCGCGGATGGCGTTGTGGCTGAGGTCGGCGTAGGTGAGCTGCTCCGGGAACTCCACGGCGGAGAGGTCAAAGTTGAGGGCGTTGCGGGACACGTCGAGGTGCTGGATGACCTTCTCTGCGCCGAAGAGGCTGGTGGCGTCGCCGGAGAGGGCGTTGCGGGAGAGGTCGACGTAGGAGAAGTTGACAGCGGCGAACTCAGTCGGGATGGCGCCGGAGAGGTTGTTGTGGGAGAGCTGGAGGTAGGCGCCGTCGGGGGACTTGGACAAGAGGAGCGACGGGATGGTGCCGGAGAGGCTGTTGCGGCGGAGGTTGATACTAGAGAGGCTGATGAGGTTGGCGAGGGACGGTGGGATGGCGCCGGTGAGGGAGTTGTAGGAGAGGTCGAGGAGGGTGAGTGCGGTGAGCGTGCTGAGGAAGGAGGGCACCGGGCCGGACACACCCGTGTAGGAGATTGTGAGCTCCGAGAGGTTGGAAAGCGTGGCGAGGGAGTCCGGGATGACACCGGAGATGGCCGGGAGGTGGTGGAGGGTGAGGGTCTCAAGGAAGGTGAGGTTGCCGATGGCGTCCGGGATGGCGCCGGACATGTTGGAGTCCTGGTAGACACGAAGGCCGACGACGCGGCCCGTGTCGGCATCACAGTCGACGTCATACCAGTCGCAGCAGGCGGAGTCGGGCGTCCAAGACGCGAAGTGGTAGGGGCTGCCCATGGCGATGTCGATGGCAACCAAGGCGGCATGGTCATCGTCGTGGCACTGGTCCGCCACCGCCATCGAAACAAGGAGGAATGAGAGCAGGAGGATAGGGGAGGCGCCGGCCATCTTCCTCTATCAAAGTGGTGGAGCTCCTTCTGTGTGTGGTGTGTGGGTGTCACTGGGCTTACTGAGCTGCTCCTTGATGAGTGAGGCTGCATGGTGCTGGGCAGTGTACTTATAGTGTGGTAAAAGTGCTAGTTTGGAGGGGGTGCACTAACACCGAGCCAGTGGGTTCAATAAACATTTGCACAAAGTGCAGCCTAATGGGCAACAGAAATGCATGCCTTGGCAGCGACAATCACTCACCTGGCCCAGATATTTTCAAGATACATATACATTAGTCTCTTTTTACCGACATCGCGGGTAGAAATTAGGACATGGATTATGGGCAGGCATCATCAGGCATTATCACTACACCATGCATACATATCAACAACGAAGTGGATGATCATGATGGTGATGATGCAATGGCCTTTCAGTTGATGTATGGACAGGCAGCAGCAAAATGCGATTGGTCTCCCCGATTCGTTCAAGAGTTGTTTAGATATGTTTCATCTTACGCGTTTCGACTTGATCCGGCTGTTGTTAATGGGGTAGTGTTGCAATGCAAAATTCCAGTCTCATACCACTATATACCAGTAAAATTTGTTTAGTGTTATGTTCCACTGTCGATATATTCGTTTCTATCTCTCAGCTCAGCAATTACAACCGCCATTTACAGTGTTGCCGCTAACAAACTATCCCTGCAAGTTACATCCCATTTTCAAGTGATCTGGGAGAAAAAGAAAACGAAACCGAGTTCCTCAACATTTTCCGGGATAAGAGTGTGCCAGACAGCCCCTAGGGCGATCGCATACACATGGCACACTGTTGACAGCCCCGGGTGAATGAATTAACAGCGCCATCAAAAGCAGCCGATGATGTTGCAACGTTTTTAGAGCATTTCGAAGGAGCTGTAGCAAGATCATGTACCTTGAACTGCAAGGGTGGTACACATGACCTCTCTCAGTTGTTCATGGCAAAGGAATGTCTGTACGAGTTTTGCTGCTCAATCTTCGCTATCTACTGACAAGCCAGCTTTGTTTGAATATAGCATCTTTCCTGAAGTTACGGCCTCGTCCTGAAACAGAATCGCCTTGGTTTCGGTAGCACTGCAGGCAACCATGACAACAAATCAGATCTAGTGAAACTTCCATGCAGAAGAATAAATAGGCAGCTAAACAACAAAGTTGTTGGACTTGTTACCCTGTAGCAAACAACCGAGTCGTCTGGGTACATGACGAATAGCTTGGTGCCAAGCCGAGCTCGACATGAATCACAAATACTCTCATCAGTTAGCTGCACATGCCTTGACCTCTCCTCCAGTCTTGTCAATCGTGCATCAACGTTCGTCGCACGTGATAAATTATGCACTATCTAATGATAGACAGAGAAAGAGAAAAGAAATTAAAATATATGGATATTGCAAGCCAGACCTCCTGTGAGTTCAACATATAGAAGCAAGCCTGTTTCACAATGTTTACCTGCCCTTGGCGATGATGGTGCACCCGAGCTCTTAGCATTCGCAATATTGTATCTGAAGCTAGCTGGAGAGGCATATCTGAGGATAATCTCTGGGAAAAATTTGTACTTCAGATTTCAGAATTCTTATTATAACCTAATAATAGTTGTGCATAACAAGATCGCCCACAGTAATATAAGAAAATAGTACCTCCAATACTTGTATGGGATCCAAAGATTTCCCGTGATTATGAAGAAGTCGGACAGCTGCTGTAAACATCGGTTCTCTCCCATTTTTCGGGTCCAAATACAAATCCAAAAGCCTGAGTTCAAAGCAAGATGGACATAACATTAACCGAGGAACAAAGATAATCCCATTGATAATGATAAAAGAAAATATACCCAGAGTACGAGCCAGTCAACAAAGAATTACTAGTCAAACAATAACATACTGAATATAAGCATCGTCTCGGCCAATCTCTGCACAGTACTGCTCAGCAGCTTCACTATCCTCCAGCTTCCTTCATCACAGACCAACAAATAACAGTCAGAACAGCAGCACTGAAAATGGTAAAGACAAGCAAGTCCACCTAAACAGAATACCACTGCTGTTGCAACTTACTCCCTCCGATCCATATTAATTGTCGCTGATTTAGTACAACTTTGTACTCCCTCCGTCCCAAAATAAGTGTCTTAACCTTGCTACAGCTTTGCACTAAAGTTAGTACAAAGTTGAGACACTTATTTTGGGACAGAGGAAGTATTAAATCAGCGACAATTAATACGGATTGGAGGGAGTACAAGTTACAACAAACCAATAATAGTAAGTGCAGGATAACATCTTACAGTGCTAGTATCTGAAGTACAATGTTCTCTTGGCCCATCTTCCTATACAAAATGGCCTGACAAAAGAAAAACGAATGCCTTAGTATCTGAACTTAAACACAGTTGTGGACAAATAAAGTGATGAACATGTAACCACATTAAGGGGAAGGTGAAATTTTGTCACAAGACCTTTTCCAGCCATAGCTCAGATTCTGCTATCACATCAAGCACTTCTTCTGGATCATACAAGTCCGAAGCTTGCAAAAATAATTGCAATCTTTCCCTCAATGAATAAATGAACTGTAGGTCTGAGTCGATTTCTTTATCATTTCTCTCTCCGGAATTGGACTCCATATGAAATGCTTCCATGGCAGATTTCGACAGCAATAATGCATATGACGTGTGATAGTGAGGGTCCTCACAACCCTGATCCTCAATCAACCACTGCAAATATCTGCATAACTTAGCCAGTTAGATTTTCATGATAGTAGATGGATCTGAGTATCGAATATGTCAAATGAAGGTGATAGCGCAGGATATGACATGGACAACATTATATGATGAACATGTGCACAGAAAAACGCTGTTTGACTAAGAATTAACAAATGTAAGATGCATACCAAACACTACTCAGAGGTCCCATTATGTTAGAATCTTGATAGAGGATATAAATAAAAGACCAGTGGCACTTAATCATTATTGCAGAACAATATCTACTCAAATTATCCGGCATTGGAGATATAATATTCCTAAGCAGTCATGTCAAGGTTCAAGTTACTGTACATGTTGAATTCCAATGACAATGAGTAATTAGTTAGGCTGTTATTAGACCATTACTGAAGTTCGTATAAGTGTGTAATAAGCAAACTAGCTGCACAAAATGTATCAACAATTACAGCTTTTATGTTCACATAGACATCGGGGTTCATAATGGAATCTTGAGAGGTTTAAGTTGTTGAAGATTTCATGAACACATCATACCTTTGGTGAATCCCAACCTTTTCTGAATCAAGGGCAGCAATAACCTTTTCTGCAGAGTACCACCCAACCAAAACAAATGTTAACAAAGTTCATTACATGTCAAAGTTATTTTAACAGTCCTAACTAGTTAAACACGACATTTCATGGACACAATCAGTTGTAACCACAGGATTAAAAAAATTCAGTTTTCAGGAGAGGAATAAAAAAGAACATCCTTGTACACTTGTACTGCACCATACTCTGACATGCTCACAAGTAAAAACTGGAGGATGTGTTGAACTGCCATGCCAGTAAAGGTACTAATAAAGTGAATTGTTTGAAACAAATTAATTACCAGAAGAAAGTTGTTTTTCCCTCATCTCAGATGTTAAAATCACAGTTGCAAGGTCTTGATCAATGTCTGCAACCTGCATGAAATTACTGAATAATATTCACAAGATAATGAAACAGCTCACTATAAGATCAGGTCCTCAGCATGAAGCACATACCCATCCAAGATGTTCCAAGACAAGGTCCTGATCAGATGTTGCTTGAAGTATCTTGGAGGCTTCGATAGCAGCAATTTCCTCACCGGATTTTTTAACAGACGAAGTTTCCTGGGAGTCCGTTCCAGGCAGAATAGGACGGTCCTTCCACAGACCTGTGCTGTAATTCCTTGCTAAGATACGCCATATAGCAACAGCTTGGGAGCACATTCCCTTACTGCCATATAAGAAAGCAAGCGCCCGCAGATGTCCAGAGTTGTCCAACAGTGATTCCAGTTCATCCTGCACCACCCATAATTTTGACGATAAATGCACCTTTCTATATGTGACGAAAACCTAAGAAGAACAAATCTACAGCATACTATATTCCATCTACAAATCCAGACTAAATATTGATTTCAGTAACATATACTCCCTCCGTCCCATATTGTAAGACACTTTTTGACACTACACTAGTGTTAAAAAACGTCTTATATTATGGGACGGAGGGAGTAGTATATAATAGCTATAAACTCATGATTCTACAAAGCAGGGTTATGGTTATAAAGGAAATACACATACCACAACACAGCTATTTTGAGATGATGCAAGCTTCTCCATGTCATCAACAAGATCAAGTGCTCTATAAAGGTACATCAGAAGAGTATCGACTCCTTCCATCTCTGCAGGAGACAAGCTCTTCTCTCGTGAAACACAAAGGTACCTAGTTTCATTTAGCATTTGGACATTGGTCACTACATGCAGCTTTATTGCAGTTCAATGAATAAAAATACCAGGGATAAACCAGACCTGATAATATTTCTGATAGCTAGTTCCAATAGATCAGCTCTAGTTGGAGGATTTGAAAGGAAATATTCATCCACAACTGTGTCCACACCTGCCTTTTTGAGAAACAATGCTCGCTGAAGTGTTACCAGTCCATCGTCAATAACTTCTTCAAGAGGCTTGGGGGGAGGATGCAAGCCCCAATAACGTTTTCTTGGCACCTAAATTTTGCAAATAAATTTGTTTAAAACTATCCCATCTAGAAACGGCAAGTAAATCCTCGTAAAAAAGATTAGTTGAAGATAAAATCAGGCTGTGGAACCCTGTAGGCATTAACAGCTTAACTAAAAGCTACTGACTACAAAGCAGCCAGCCAAGCACGGTGGAGAAAACCAAAACTCATTTCACAGTTCCCCAAATTGGTTCACGAAATATAAATATGTTGATAAAAGTTGCAAGAGATCCTAGCTACAAAAGCTTTATGCACAAATTTTGTGGAACACTGAAGAAACTGTTTGAGTCTAATTAATTGAATCATAATAAAATCTTAAAAAGTTTATAATCATAAAGTTTTGTCATACACAAGAATAAGTTAAAAACAAATGAAGTGGGGTCTTGCAGATACTCCATACAATAATTTCAAAATGAACAATGGAGGAAGATGACATACCAGATCTGACCAACGATTAGGATCCCGCATGATGAATGGAAATATTTCTGCTGGTTGCATAGTCTCCGACAGCAAGAAATGATTAACAGCATCCTCAAAGCGCAAGTCAAAGAATAATAAGAATCCAAGTTGTGCATGCACAAAGGAAATCATATCATTTGAGATTTCACCATCAGATTCAAACTCTTCCAGCAAAGAAATAGCCTCTGTATAACACTTTATTCGTAACAACGCCTTGATCTGTTCCACTGCAGATACTTTACGGTAACAGAAAACCTGGACAAGTCATTTATCAATTAGTTGTAGCATCACTACAGCTGAGCAGATGATTGCTAGACTACACTCTTAAACTCATTTTGGAATCAGTGGAAAACAGTTAGTGCAAATTTCCTGCTCCACTTTTCTGTCTTGTTTTTTCACTGAAAACTGATATGGGAAAAGTAGGAAATAATTAGCACTAGTTGGCTAGTACAGTAACAGATGGCAACCAACTGACAATGTGGAGCAGAATTTTGTCAAGGTGATGTCAGTCATGATGGTCATAACCAATTACGGTAGCCAGAACTAGAAAGTAACAAACGTCTAACGTCCAGATAACTCAGGATGGCGCAAAAAGTTCAAATGGTGAGTAGCTTAGCTTGGCATGTCTCAGACTCATTTGTGCACTAGTAACTAGTTTTTTACAGCAACCAACAACAACACTGATCAGGGAGCTGCCTGCATATTTCTAAAAGAGAAGGAAAATTCTGTTTGCTCATAAACTTACTGGAGGCTACAAAACTAGTGTAAGTTGTTGCTGTTCTACACACAATTAGTTCCAATTCATGACCATTTCAAGTTAAATCTTCTTCCTGTCTTCCAGGCCCATCTAAGCATGTCCACTCAATAACTCTGCAACTACTTGGCATCTCTCCCTAAGATTAACAAAATGGCATTAATTTTCACAGTATGCAGCGCAAAGCTACTCATAGAAGGCAACACCGTGTATTTATAAATTTGGGGACAAGTTCCATTGATGGCTGAGTCAACAACATACCTACTTTACCTTATAAGCCGTAGCGACCACAACGACCTCCCCGCTGCTTCCATCATCATCGCTCGCCACGGTCAGAACACCCGTGCCTCTCCTCGCGATCGGAACGGTCTGCAAGTGCACCCCATTCCTCCTCCTGTACACATCCACCTTGGACTCTGCGGCGACCACCACATACGGGGACACCTCGACGATGCAATCCGGCCTGCTGTTGAACACAAAGCTGCTTCCGACGGGGTGCCCGGACCGGTCGACGACCACCCCGACATTGTCCACCAGCAGCATCGCCTCCTGGCCGCCCGACAGCGGCCTGATCCTCGGCGCCCCCGCCGACTCCGGGAGCATGAATATGTCCACACGCTGGCCCGTGCCGCCGCCGCTCGAGGAGAAGAGCGAGTACCCCGACGCGGTGCCGGCGAAGACCGAGTCCTCGCCGACCCAGGCGAGCGCGCTGATCCCCTCGACCCCCGCGGCGATCTCCCGCGTCTGCACCTCCAGCTCGTCCGCCTCGCGCAGGGCGAGGTCGAGGACCAGCAGCCTCTTCCCGACCGCGACGGCCAGGGAGCAGGACGAGGGGGAGGCGGGCGGGGAGGAGGCGACGGCGGCGACGCCGCGGAGGGAGCCGAGGCGGCGGACGGGGCGCGCGAGGAGCGGGTCGGCGAGGAGGAGCATGCCGTCGGCGAGCACGAGGACGCGAGCGACGGAGGGGAGCGGGAGGATGGCAGAGACGGGGCGGGTGGCGCCGATGGGGAGCAGGCGGAGGAACTCGGGGGAGGAGGGGGTCGCCAGGGAGAAGAGGAGGAGCTTCCCGCCCCCCGTGCCGAGGTAGAGGAGGCTCGGCGCGGAGAGGGCCGCGGAGCGGACCGTGAGGGGCGTCGAGGCCGGGAGGGAGGCCAGCGCCGCCGGGTCCAGCGTCGCGAAGGGCTCCAGGGCCGCGCGGGAGGGCGCCGGCTGGGATCCCATGGCCGATCCGGTGGGGGGTGGGTGGGTGGGCGGGGTGGGGAGCTAGGGTTTGGGGGAGGCGGACGCCATTGACGGCGGGGCTGGAGTGGAGGCGAAGGTGGAAGACGACTGGAAGATAGACTAGTTGGTGCGACGGCAACTCCAATTCTTTCTCAACTGATGAAAAAAAACTAGGATTAACTTAACAAAACCAGCAAATTTTTAGAGGAAAATGAAAAATACTTCCTGCGTCCCATAATATACGACATTTCTTATATTATGGACTGAGGGAGTAATACATACAGAACATTTGCCCCTTAGCGGTAGAGGATGAATGCTCGTGCCTGGTCAATTTGGGGAACTAGAGAAAGGGGGGAAGGGAAGTCGAGATGATGGGATTTGGTTATTGAAGGAGGGAGGTCAAGATGATGTTCGAACTATGTGGTATGGGTCGGCAACGACCCTAGTCGAATTATTTGGGGCTTTCGGGGTTATTTCAATTGTTTATTAAATAAGGATTGGCATTCGTTCGTTCAATGACAACAAAGTTGTAGCTATTTGCGTGTACATAAAAGGTAGAAGATTAGATGAGAAATGACTTGGGTGGGAGAAGAGAGGGTGTTGTCTGGCAGGGGTAAAATAAAGAGATAGACTGGGATATGTTTGAGACTTTGGTTTCTCGTCTTGCCCAATGGCAACTAGCCTCAGTGTGGTACCTTAAGCCCTCCCTACACCACATGTTCGGTGCCCTTCCCCCCATCTCTCGCGGCCACGGTGCATGGGCGATGAGTAAGAGGGAATTCAAACTTGTGTCATATGTTTTCTTCCCAATAAACCAAAAAAACATAAGCCAATTCTCATCTTTGCTACACCCATGGTTGTTGGTGCAAAGATCACTTGAGTTGACTTGTGAATGGATCTGATGCCCTCTTCAAGGGCTTCCTCTGTATGGTAGAAGTGGAGGTTGGCTGACACTACATCTGAATTCCTATGTTTCAACTTGAGCATCTCATGCTTCCATGGAGAAAAGAAAGAGAAGAATGGGGGTAATAGGCTTTGGATCTTGAGTTGTGGTCCGCCGAAGTGGCTTCTCATGTGTTGGAATTGGCATTGTCCTTGACACTTGTTTTAGGAGCACATTAGGTGTGGCACTAGCTAGGGAGCTATGGCGTCTGCTTCTGCTCTCATCCTCATCATGAGGGCTAGGCCTCGATGGTAGATAGACGGTCTGTCTCGCTCCCCTGCAGGATCTTCTGGCCGAAGGGTTACAGCTCGGAGCTCTGACATCGAGGCAAGTGCGATGCCACCTCCTTTTCTTCCTCCGAGCATGAATGCCAAAAGGGAGGCAGATTTCCTTCAGGGTGGGTGTCTCCTTCTAATTCCGAAGATCCCCCATCCCAAGGATATGAAGGATTTTAGACCGATTAGCCTATGCAATGTCATGTATAAAATCATTTCCAAACGTCTGGTACATAGAGTTTGGCCGCTCCTGGCGGATCTTATTTCAGAAAATCAAAGTGTTTTTATCCCTATACGTTTACTCTCTGATAATTATATCACATCGTTTGAGTCTATCCATCATATACAGTCTATGAGGAATTATGCCACAGCACTCTGTGTGTACAAATTGGATCTCTCAAAATCCTATGATGATGTTGACTAGGAATTTTTGGAGAAGGCCTTGCTCAAATGGGGCTTTTCTCAGGCATGGATGTCCAAGATTATGGTGTGTGTCTCCTCAGTAAAATACTTTGTGAAGTTCAATGGGAGAATTCTTGAATGTTTCACTCCTTCACGTGGTCTACGCCAAGGTGATCCATTATCTCCTTTTTTATTCCTTTTTTTGTTGATGCTTTATCCGCGTTGATCAACAAAACAATGACGGAGGATGGTCTTCAAGGAGTCGGTGTCTGTAGAAGAGCGCACCGTTATTTTGCATCTCTTTTTTGCGAATGATTCTTTCTTATTCTTCCACGCTTCTGAGCAGCAGGTGGTGTTGGTAAAGGGCATGTTGAATACTTATGCTTCATTGACGGGTCAGGTCATAAGCCCTTCCAAGTGTTCCATCATTTCCTCTGATAATTCTGTGCCAATGGTATCTGAGGAAGTAAAAAAAATATTGAGGTGACACAACAGATTTTTGAGCCCAAGTATTTGGGGATTCCTGTTCCGAAGGAGAGAAGGTATAAAGGGATATTTGAAACGGTGCAAACAACATTAAGTAGAAGACTTGTTGACTAGAGTGAGAAATGCATGTCTTCAGGTAGCAAAGAGTGGTTATTTAAAGCAGTGGCTAAAGCCATCCCCACAAATGCGATGAGCACTACTCGTCCTGCCGACATTGGTTTGTGATGATCTCACAAGGCGTATATGACAGTATTGGCGGGGGGTGAGAAAATGAAAACGTAAGATGTCATGGTTGAGTTGGAATAAGATGGTGCTTCCTTAAGGTAAAGGCGGTTACTTGGTAACCCTGTCATTTTATGTGCCCGCTTGCTGTGGACAAAATATTGTCCCAATGATAACCAATACAACCTGATTCCAGGGAGGCTTTATGTATTGACCTTAACATGGGTTGGTTTGGATCATTTGGCACATAAACAATTGCTTACAGAGATTAATTAGATCATTGATGTCCAATAGGGAGGTCTACTCATCTTAAGATCCGACGGGAAGAGAATGAAGTGGCAGATCGTGTCGCAAACTATAGTCGCATAGCCCCTGTCCTTCATGTATTGAGGAACTTGTGCCTCTCGATTATAACTCTATACTTGATGAATAAATCTCGTTATTGCCCTGCGGAAGAAAAAAAAAGGTGCACTTGGACCCCACCAGCGGCCATCACATCGTCGGCTTGTACACAAGGGCGGCACACATGCACAAATCGTCGAGCGGCCTAGCTAGGTGTAGCCGGCCGTGCACGTCTACGTACACCTCATGCGGCTCGTGATTGATCGTGAGAGTTGGCACGGTCGGGACTCGGGACCAGGACGCAGGAGTGAGCAAGTTGGCAAGTAGATCGATCGATCGGATTAGAACGAGGGTCGGCCATCACGCTACCTATGTGGCACTTACTAACCAAACAGAGATGCTAAAAAAACTAACCAAACATACTAGAATGTGCTAGCTGGTACTCCCTCTATAAAGAAATATAAGAACGTTTTGATTACTACTAACGCTCTTATATTTTTTTTACGGAAGGAGTACATGGTACAAGTTGATGAGAATCAACTCCATTTGTGGTGGAGTGGATGAAGTCTAGACCAAACCATTGGAATAATCCAATTTTTGCCGCGCATAGAGGGCAGACGACAGAGAGAGGAATCTGGGCCGGGTGTGCCATGTGGCTAGTACTTACTAGAGTCACGTACTAGTTCAAATCCTAGCTATATAAACGCCCCATGACACCATCTCACTCACTCATCCACACAAACAATGGCGGAGCTATGTGGTGGGCTAGGGGGGCAGTGCCCCCCCCCCCACAAGACCTGGAGAGATCCATGAAGAATTTTTTTAAGGGCTTGGATTAGGAAAAAGGTAGTGTTTGCCTCCCCCCAGCTCTTCTGCTTTTGCGTTTCGCCATCCCAGTGGTTTCTGTTTAGCTCCACCACCTCACAGAAGCATAGCCTCCATCTTCTTCCTTATCTTGCGTAAAAAAGGGACCAAGAGAAACTAGCTGTGCCTCCATTTTGTCATGTAGGTCCGGGCAGCCACAAGTGGAGACACTTACGACAGAGGCCAGGTACATCACTTTCATGGCGGTGTTCACCGCTTCAGTGGGTGGCCAGTACGGCCAACGCAGTGCTGGATGGGCACCCTGTTCTGCAGCCACAGGACCTGCAGCGCGCCCCTGTGATTTGGTTGCACGTCCACCAAACAAACCAGGCGGGCGACATCCAGGTCAAGCTCGCATTTAGATGTGAAAACCTATATGTACTTGGCAGGCTACTGGAACCGCGTTGGTGGCTGGTTCGCCTTCGCGGGATCTGGGCCGGGGTGCTCCATGTGGCCGGTAGTTAGTAGAGTCACATACTAGTTTCAATCATGGCTATACAAAACCCCCATGGAACCACCTCACTCACTAAACCACACAAGCAGCGACGGAGCTATGTGGTAGGTGGGGGGGGGGGGGCGGTGCCCCCCCTAGCCCTCGAGATGGACGCCCTGTCCTCCAGCCAGAGGATCTGCAGCGCGCCTCGGCGTTTTGGTTTACAACTTACGAACCAGGCGCGCAAGGTCCGGGTCAAGCTCGCATTTCGATGTGATAGGTGCTTCGCCCTCATGCATGGGCCAGGAGGCCACCTTGCCTGGCAGCTCGACTCTTTGGAAAGGGCATTACCCACAAAGGTCCGCCTCAACATCACCCTGGCATTCACGCACACCAACACCCTGGCCAACTTTAGGCCTATATGCGGAAGATACAAGCCTCTGAGGCCGCAAAGGCTATATCTCGCTTATAGCGAGTCTACCTTCATTATGCCTGAAGCATCTGCAGTTGCGAGCAAGTCCATTCGCGCATACGTAAAAGAAATAGACAAGAGAAAAAGGGGTGTAGCAATACTAGCCACTATACCACCATCCGATTCGTGTCAACTTAGTAGGTCGCGACATTGCTAAAGAAAAAGAACCGATTTTTCCAGCTTTTTTCTTCTTTTTTTCATCGGTTTTTCTTTGTTTCTTTCTATGTTTTTGCTAGGTTTTTTCTTTCTTTTTTGGTTTTTCACTTGCTTTTTCTTATTTTTTCTTCGGGTTGTTTGTTTTTCCTTTTTTAATTGCTTTTCTTTTGTTTTCTCTCGGTTTTTCATTGTTTTCTATACAAATTTTGGTATATATCTAATATATTTTTTTAATACACGTTTAATATTTTTAAATACAAGACTAACATTTATTGAATACGTGGTCAACATTTTTTCTATGCACATTTTTCATATGCTTGATTAATACTTTCCAAATAATAGATTAACATTTTTTTAATACATGAACAACATTTTTTCTATAAATATTTTACATTTTTTGCAAATCCTTGATTAACATTTTTAAAATACAATTTTAACATTTATTGGATACATGGTCAACAGTTTTTCTATACACATTTAACATTTTTTCAACTGCTTGGTTAACACTATCCAAATGCTAGATTGACATTCTTTTAATACATGGTCAACATTTTTGAAATATAAGTTTAACATTTTCTGAATACAACTTCAACATTTTTTACACTTTTAACATTTTTCAAATGCTTGATCGACATTTTTCAAATACAAGTTTAGCATTTTTTAATAAACGGTCAACATTTTCTAATCACATTTAACATTTTTTTCAAATGTCTGATTAATATTTTTCTCAAATATTTGTTTAAAAAAATTCAAATGCTAGGATTGCCATTTCTTTAAATACAAGATCAACTTTTTTAACACATATTATATATTTTTTGTACACATGAGGGCACGGAGTGCATCGTCTTCTTCCCGCACTTCAAGCGCGGGTTCGGGCTTCCCGCGAGCGGCTTCTTCCGCGATTTCCTGGAGTTCTTCGGGCTCCAGCCCCATCATCTGGGCGCCGGCGCCATCGTGCAGCTGTCGGGCTTCGCCACCCTCTGCGAGGGGTACCTAGGGGTCGAGCCTTCGATTGACCTCTGGGTGCGCTTCTTCTCCCTGAAGCAGCAGGGGCCGAGGGCCGGGGAGATGTCTGAGTGTGGCGCCGCCGTCATCTCCAAGCGGTCGGGCGTTGACTGCCCGAAGATGCCGCTGGAGGATTCTGCCAAGAAGTGGTAGAATTCTTTCTTATATGTCCACAACCTCGGGGCGGACCGCATCAACTTGCCGCCCTTCATCAACTCACCGCTGAGGGAGAAGCAGAACTGGGGGTACTACCCCAAGCATCCGTCACAGGAGGTGCTCAACCTTTGCGAGCGGGTGTCGGTGGTGAAGGAGCGGGAGGGGCTCACCGGCACCGCCTTCATCGTCCGCTGAGTGCTGCCGCTGCAGCAGCGCAGTCTCCTCATCGGTCAGATGACCGGCCTTCAGGACCCCAACCGCATGGCGAACTTGCGGCTGGCGGCGGACCAGGTCGCGCGCCGGGTCAACGACATCTCCAAAGCCAACCTGCGGGATGACTGGCAGTTCGAGAAACCCCCGTACAGCCGCGTGAACCCGGCACAGATGGTGAGTCCTTGGTCTCCGTATTTTGCTGCTGCTCATCTTCTTATTCGCCCCGACGCGACGCAGGAGGTGCTTCTGAACGCCATCCGACATCCTTACGACCGGGAGCGGGCGCAAGTGGTGCGCGTCGCCTCGGAGGAGCCCGAGGCCCACGGCGGAGAGGAGGAGGCGATTGCCGACGCGGGGGCATGGCGCCGAGCCGGTAAGTCTTGGGTTTTCTTCTTGAGTTGCCGGTCGGGTTACGGCATTGGGGGTGCTGACGTGAGTCGTTGATGTAGCGGCGCCGGGTGGAGGAGGCAGCGGCGCGGCTGTAGCCGGGTCATCTCGGGGGGCGCCGGCGGCGAGGCGGCTGCATGGGCTGCACGGGAAGGACATCATCGCACCGCGAGCTCCGATCGCAAAGCGCATGGCGGACCCGGCCGGGGTGGCGGAGCCGCCCACCAAGAGGAGGCGCGCCGCACTGCAGGAGAGGGCGGCGAGGCCCGCCGTTCCGGTGGTGCCGAGGTGAGTTTATTTTTGGCTTGAACCGAGTTGCCGAGCGGCTCTGCCTGGCCTGTATTTAGTTCGTATTGGGTTTCAGGTCGCCGATCTCGCTGGCGCTGGCGGCGGCGGATGCGGTATCCATCAAGGACGCCATGTTCCAGAGGAGTCGGTCCGGCACCGTCGACCGGGACAAGGAGGAGGAGGAGCGGACGGATCTGAATCTCGGTCTGGACCCGGCCAATGCCGAGGGCCTGGCCTGGCAGGACCAGAACCGGACCGAGGCGGAGCTGGAGGCGGCGTCGACCCAGGCCTGGGTTAGCGCCGCGCCGATGTGGGCGCGAGCCAGCGAGGAGCCGGCGTGGCCAGAGATGCCGGTGGGAACGGTGGCGGTGGCGACGGTCTTCGTGTCGTCGTTGGAGGGGGAGCACGGCCAAGGCGGCTGTGCAGATGTGATGGACCTCGACCAGGAGGTCGTGGTCGTTGGGGACGACATCCCGCCGTGGACCGACATGGTCGAACGGGCGGGGACTGATGGAGGCAGCGGCGACACCGTCTTGGGGGAGGCATCACGGACGGTGCCGAAGGGGGCGGCTCAGATGCCGATGAGCGAGGCGCCGCCGGTGGTGGAGCCGCAGGCCACTCCGGCCACCGGGCCGATGTCGGAGCCGGAGAGGGCGCCGGAGAAGGCGTCGGAGTGGGAGCCGGCCTCAGGGGAGGCAGCCAGCGGGGGGCACGCCCTGGTGCCCCGGCGCGGGGGTCGCCAGGTTGCCGGGTTGCAAGCGTCGCGGAGCGGGACCAGCGAGGTCTTCTTTGGGCCCTTGACCCAGGAGGAGGTGGCGATGGCCGCCGTGACCCGGCGCTTGCGAGGGCAGATGGACCGGATCCAGGCCTTCGCCCAGGGCGAGGTGGAGGCGATGCAGGAGCTGGAGCGCGCCGTGTTTGTAAGTTTTCCGTTGCATTCTACCTTTTCTTTTTCAACTCATTAAACTAATACAAAAGCCTGCCAACAGTCCTGATTTGAATGTGCTTGACCTTGGGTTTTTCAACTCATTACAATCTATGGCAAATTGTCTAAGTCCTAGAACACCACAATATCTTATTAAGGGTGTGTTTGAGGTATTTGATGGTTGTGCGGTTTATAAGTTGAACAGAATTATCCTAACTCTATAGGCTTGCATGATTGAAGTCTTGAACCATGGAGGGGGCAATGGGTATAAAACGTCATATGTGAACAAAAAATGCTTGAGAATCTTGGGCTGCTACCTCCAACATTTTCATGCCCTCGAGAAGTTTATGTAATGCCCTACAAAATCTAGGTCTAATGGAGGAAGTTCACTAATGGAAGAAGAAAGTGTAGCCAGAAGCTTGTGATGCTTGTTGCTTGTGGGAGAGGCCTATGATGTTCATTGCTTGTGGGGCATGCTTGTGATGAGGCTATGGTGCTTGTGGGAGAGGCTTATGATGAGGCTAAGATGCATGTTATGTTGCATCCTTGTGATTATTTGTGTGGAGTATGTTGCAGTATGTGCAACACCTTGTTGTGATGCATCCTTGTGATCATGAGTGTGTTGCAGTATGTTAGAGTATATGTTTGCAAAGTTTTTGAAATTTCTATTTTTTTCTAAAGTCTCTTTTGAAATTACTCCAAGTTTCTGAATTTTCTCTGATTTATGAATACTCTGGTTTTCTTAGGAGGAGAGGAGAAGAGAGGAGTGGAATAGGAGAGGAGTACAATCGGAAAACTAAAGGAAATGTTTTGCTTTAAATTTTAATTAACTAAAAAGGTTTCCATTTAATTTTAATTAATTGAAAAGGTTTCATTTAGTTTTAGTTAAAGGAAAAGTTTTGATTAGTTTTAATTATCTGAAAAGGTCTCATGTAGTTTTAATTAATTAAAAAATTTCATTTAGTTTTAATTAACTAAAAAAGTTCTAGTTAATTAAAAATAAAGGAAAAGTTTCAATTAATTAAAATTAAAGGAAAAGTTTAAGTTAATTAAAATTCTGTAAAAAGGTTTAATTTAGTCTTAATTAACTAAAAAGTTCCATTTAGTTTTCATTAATTGAAAAGGTTTGAGTTAAATAAATTTAAAGGAAGAATTTTAGTTAATTAAAATTAAAGGAAAAACTTCAATTAATTAAAATTATCTAAAAAGGCTTCATTTGGTTTAAATTAACTGAATAGTTTCATTTAGTTTTAATTACCTGTAAATGTTTTAGTTAACTAAAATTAAAGGAAAATTTCAATTATCTGAATTCATCTAGAGCACTACTGCGGAGAAGAGAAGAGAAGAGCAACAAGAGCACTACTACAGAGAAGAGACTAATTTTCTGACTACAAGCAAATCAGCTTGCAAACTTAACTGCTTATATTGCAATTTCAATAAATTACTCTACTGAGCATTGGAAGAAAACAACAACAATATTCCTACACCAAATTACTCAAGCCTTACTAAATAGCAGCAAGCAAGTCCTACACTGAACAACAATAAGCAAACAACAAGTCCTACATTAAATGAATTTACTCCAGAGCAAGAAGAAAGAAGAAGAGATCAAGAAGAAAGAAGGTCCTATATAGTGTAACCGGAAAGTTTAGTTAATGAATTGAAGCATAACATCAACAACATGTCCTATGAAACTTAACATCAGCAATAGCCCTATATTGAAACTATTCCTAGAACTACTCCTACTATCTGTAATCAATTGAAATTTACAATAATTTACTCCTTGCACTGAATTAACTGAAATTTAATCACATGAAAAGGTTTCATTTACTCCTTGCACTGAATAACTAAAATTTAATCAAAAATATGTTTCATTTACTACTTGCACTGAATTAACTAAGATTTGCAGTAATTTGTAGTAATTAACTAAAAAGGTTTGAGTTCACTGGAATTTTAATAACTGAAATTCAAGCACTACTTGAAGCCTTGCAAGATGAGAAGAGTACTGCATTGGTAACCTATTCCTTGCAAGCTCAACTACTACTACTACTACTACTACTGCTCAACAACTAATCATCGAAAAAGAGAAGAGAAGCACTAGGGGAAAAGACAAGAGAACCTAACTCAACGACTACTACTGCTACTGCAATCTGTTGCCGTCTTCAAGCTCAATCTGATCCGAGGAACAACTCCAAGCTCAATCTGTTGCTACTGCAAGCAAACAACAAGTCTACTGAAGCTACTCCAAAACTATCAGTAACAAAATTAACTGTAGCTCCATTTTAAGCTACTCAAGTTACTCCATTAACAGTACTCCTAACAAAGCACTACTCCTAACAGAGCACTACTCCTAACTTGCCTATTGCTACTTGCTACCTCTTGAGCGCTGCGTTGGTTTTCCCTTGAAAGGAAAGGGTGATGCAGTAAAGTAGCATAAGTATTTCCCTCAGTTTTTGAGAACCAAGGTATAATCCAGTAGGAGACCACGCACAAGTCCCACGCACCCACACAAACAACACTACAAGAAATATGTCAACTTGTGACCATCATTATTGGTCCCTGAAAGGTCATTGTTTTTCATTTGTGACCTTTTTGTGACAAAAAATAGAAGGTCAAAAGCTAGCGGTCATAAATTGAAATTAACGACCTTCTTCGTGATATGTAAAAGGTCGTTGGTTCTTTGACCAAAATTTTGGTCACTAGCAGCCTCCCCAGGCCACGTAGGATCCAGCTTGGCAAGCTGACGTGGATAAGAATCAACCCGGTCCAATTGGGTGTCTATATGGGCCGAGCCCATTAATTCAGCCTTTTTAATATATATTTTTCTGTTAATTTTTGCTAGCTACATGGGCCTAGCCCAACAATTTGGCGTTTTTATTTCATGGGGCATGGCCTTTTCTAGAACTATTTCGTTATTGGGCCTAAGCCTTTTTGTTTTCTTGGCCTTCACCTTTTCACAATTATTATTTTGAGTAGTTTTCTTCAATTTTTCCCGAATTGTTTGATTTGTGGCCTTTTAGGGCCCAAATAGTATTTGTTTCGTTTCCGACATATCAACAACAAAATATCAGCAATAAATAATCAATATTTCGATCAGCAGAGCCCCAATCACACAAATTTTCACAAATGGCAACCAAAATGAGTACATTATATATATTACAGTCATGCCATAGTCCACATCATCCAGGAATTTAGAACATCTACAAAAGTGTGCTGCTATGAAGCATAGAACAACCATTCAGGAAACGATCATTATCCTGCAATATCCTCCAACAAATACAACAGCTACAAAGATGAAGTGTTCCCTTTTTCCAGGTACAGCCTAGAGCTCCTGCAAAAGACAGTAAATGATCATTATCCTGCAATATCCTCCAACATACAACAGCTAGGAAAAGAATTGAACATAATAATAAACAAATACACAAGAAGCTAGGAGTCGATCCTGAAGCATGAGGGCACAGATAACAGTAGCAACCATGACTAAATATTAGCAAATATTATATTGGTGGAAAAATTGAAATACCAGCAAGCTCTAAGAAGACTCCAAGAACTTGATGGCTCACAATACAATCATGTTTTTGACAGCAAATACTACTAGAATTAAGGCACAAAACATATTCTAAGCAGTGGAAATATCATGGCAGTAACAATTAACAGTAGCAGCTAGCAGAACATCAATCAAACATAACAAAGTTAGCTACTGATGTTCACCAAATTTAAAATTTTGTTTGTCTAGTTAACAAAAGTATAAAACCATACTTAGGAACTCGGAGCAAGAAAAGGCACATGTTGCCTAGGAGCTACCACAAATGATACTGATCAAGGACAAAAACAAGTTGGTATGATATCATTCATTCATTCATTCTCATCACAATCATACGTTGAATTCATTAAAGGTTACAGATTAATTTATTGACATAGCATTGGAAAATCACAAGAATGGTATATGAACCAAAGTGTCCAGATAACACATGGAGGTCACCATCACATAGCAAAGGAAGAGTGGGACAGACCAAGGACTTACCCTCTGGACAGATCAAAGACTTCGTGCTTCCTCTTCCTCGGTGGACAAATCAAAGACTTCACTTCCTCTTCCTCGTGCACCAACAGGAAGACCATCTCAAACACCTTGGTGCCAACAACCTGCAAAACAGCACAACCATCCACACATTAAGTACCGACTTCTGATAAGTGGGTCCCTTGACATAACTCACATAAGGCAATAAGAAACTATACTCATGTATGAACAAAAATAGGCAGAACCAAAACCAGCTCAGCCCAGCACAAGAAACTAAACTCCAGCTTCTACTCAATTCCTCATCATTTCTAATATGTGACACCATGACATGTATGCAATCACGGGATAATTATATCCAACTTGTAGCCTAACGCCTACGCAACAAGCAAAAGCATCAAGTCGAAGCAACCTGAACCAGCCCGAGCACATATAACTAAACTTGGAGCATGGAAATGGCATATCCAATTCAAGCAGCCATCAAACAGCCCGAGCACATATAATTTTGGTTCATCATCAATTCATCCTGTGGCTATACAACATACTGACATCAATCACAGATATCTATTCCAGATTGAATCTTGACAAAAGTTTTGTTAGGCTATTTGTAGCCTGCCAAAACGTCATATATTTTGGAGCAAAGGTAGTAGTTGCAACTTGCAGCCCGACTAGCAATTACACAGTGCACACCCATAAGAATACAAGATTTGCCTTTGGAAAATGGCAGCCATCAGGTAGGCTAAACGTCGCGGCAACATGACACAATGCACCAAGCTACAGTCACTATTAAGCTATACAGCCAGCAATCATGGCACATAAATTATACAAGAAAGCATCATAATCCTGTGTTTGTCAGGTAACAACAAACTAGAGTAATGAAGCAGAAGGAAACATCATAATGCTAGGTTGTGTCAGGTAATAGAAATCTGGAGCAAGGTAGCAGAATTTGACATGGAGAGTTGCCAGAGGATTAAAGAACAACACTAACATGGTTATGATCAACTAAGACTACTCCTAGAACAGTAACCGGGCAGTTAAGCTTGAGTAACTAATAAAGGAAAAAAGAAAAGAGCATCCTTGGTTGTAAGGTAATGATAAAAGAGGTATACTAGAAGAGAGCATAATCCCGTGCTGTATAAGGTCCAACAGAAATTGGCACATTTCCTGCATCCGGTCAGGCCACTGTGATCCCGTGACGGGGCCGCTTGCTACGATGGGAGTTTGGCTGGGGATGTCGGGTGGTAGGTGCGACATATGCCAACGGGTGGCTTATCATTGTGGGAGCCAGTAAGACGTCGCCGGTGCCTGGAAACGGGGTGAGGCGAAGACATGCACGCCGGCGAATCTTACCCAGCTTCGGGGCTCTCCATGGAGATAACACCCCTACTGCTGCTCTGCAGGGTCTCCGCATGGTCACTAGATGAACAAGTAGCTACACGGTGCTCCTTGAGCTGTTTGGCGAGAGGAGGAAGAAGGGCACGGCTTGCTCTGTTCTCCTCCCTATGTGGTGTCTGAGACCAGCAGGGATTGATCTCCCTTTGCATGGATGCCCCGGGGGTAAACATCCCGGGGGTACAATGGTAATCCGGCTGGGCGCAGGGCCCAGCCGTCTGTGTCTACGCTCTCCGGCTTCTGCGCCGGCTGCTGGGGCCCGCCGGCTAGTGGGTCCCGCCGGCTGCCGGCTCCTTGGTCGACAGGCAGGCCCCACTGTCAGGGCCTTGTCGGCGGCTGGTTACTGTTTCTCAATCTTGGTGGCGAGGGCTTCGCCGAAGTGGGCCTGGCTACAGTGCCGCCGCCCGGTGGGTGATCACTGTAGCCCCACCGCGTCTTGTCTCCTTAATGGGGCGTCTTCTTCGAGGGAGGTGGCAAGCCGGCTGTGGGGAGCCGGCTCTATCTTGGGCCGACTGGGGGAGGTCTGGCCGCCTTCGGGTGTCTCTCTGCCCGAAGGGGCCCACCGCCCGTGGGCCGTACTGGTAGCCCGTCGTGGATGACATCAGGGTCAATCGTGGCAACAGTGCTGCGCCGGACGGGTCATGGCCACCCGTACGCGGCACTGTGCCAGGCGTGCTCCGGGATTCGGTGGTGGCAGGCTTCACTGTAGCCATGCCCCGTCACATCGCTGTTATGTGGATGCAGACTTCGAGGGTACAATCTCGACCGCTTTATGGGAGCCGGCTACCTGGAGTCGGCCTTCTCGCGGCCGGTTTCTCGGAGCCGGCCCTCCCGCGGCTTTTCTTCATGAGGGCTGAAGTCGAGCCGCCTTCCGATAGCCGGCCTGGAGACAGCCGGCAAGGGGAAGGTGGCCCTGTGTCTTGGTTTCTTGAAGGCCGAATCGGCTCGTAATTTTTTCAGAAGGGCCAGGGGGAGCCGGCTAGGCTACCCATGGTTATTTACTCCGACAGTAGTCCCCGAAGCTGATCAAGCTTCGAGGCTGACAAAGGGACGAGAAGCTAGGTCAGCTTCCTATCCCGAGGGGGCCGGCTTTGCTCGTGCGCACCGTCTTCGGAAAAGCTCCGTTTCTCGTAGGCGGGAACGCGGGCCACGTGGCGAGGAAATCCTGCCAACGCACGCGCGCGACGGAATGCCGCCGCAGGCCTCGGTCTGAGCGCGGATCTTCTGCGGCCCACATGGACCACTCGCCTTCCCGCGGCAGTTTTATTCCGCCATCAAGGCATAATAATCGCGTGACGTGGGGGAGTGGGCGCAGTTGATCCCCACGTTCCCCCACGCCGCGCCTCCTCGGCTCCGCCGCGCGGTCTATAAGTAGGAGGAGGAGGGGGACTGGCAGAGGCTCGCGCGCTCTCCCTCACTCCGCCCCTTCTCGCCCTCCTTCTTCTTCTCTTCGCCGCAGCAACTCTTTGCTGCGCCGTTCCGCCGTCGCTTCGTCTTGCTCCTGCCGCAGCAATCCTTTGCCGCGCCGTTTCGCCGTCGCTTCGTCTTGCTCCCCGCCGCATCGCTCCCATGGCGCTGTCGAGCTCGTGGGATGGCTCCAACGTCCACGAGGACCACGTCGAGTTCCTCCGCTGGACGCGGCGTCTGCCCGGCGAGAACCTTGTGCGGGTTCGTCAAGCGCCGGCGAGGGAGATTTCACCGGCACCGGAGGAGGGCGAGCAGGTGATCTTCCGCTCGCACTGCCTGCGCGGCTTCAGCCTCCCGGCGAGCGGATTCCTTCGAGCCTTCCTCGAGTTCTACCACCTCCAGCCGCATCACCTCACGCCCAACGCGGTGATGCTACTATCGGCCTTCGTCACCCTGTGCGAGGGTTTTCTTGGAGTTCTCCCCACGCTCGAGCTCTGGGGGGAGTTCTTCCAAAGCAAGCTTGGCACCGTCATCGCGGGCGTGCCCGCCCCCTGCGGAGCCTTCATTGGCATGAGGCGGGCGAGCGAGAACAATCCGTTCCCGTCCATTCCGCTGATCCAGTCGGTGAAGCTTTGGCAGAAGTCTTATTTCTACGTGAAGAACGTCGCCCAGCAAGGTGACTACGTGAACCTGCCGGCTTACGTAGCCGGCCCGCCGGCTGGGAGGCAGCCTTCGTGGAGCTACCGGGCCAGGTCGCTGTCTCAGGCCGGGAACGCAGCCGTCTCCCGGCTTCGGGTGATGATCCAGTCGGAGGGCCTGACCGGGGCCGACTTGGTGGATGCCTTCGTGGAGCGCCGGGTTCTTCCGCTCCAAGGCCGACCTCACATGATCTGCCAAATGAGCGGCCGCTTCGACCCGTGCTGACTGAGCACCAGGGAGATGCCTCACGCAGAGGTGTCTTACATGGTGAATTATATCTCCAACTGCAAGCTCGCTGAGGATTGGCGATACAGCAAGGAGCCGTATTCCCGTGCCAACCCTCCGCCTGCCGTAAGTTCTTTCTTCTTTTCTTCCTTTTTTGTAGCCGGCCTCATGATAGACGACTCTTGATCAATTGGTCTGCCTTTTGCAGAACCCTCTTCTCCCGCCGACAGCCAGGGCCGCGGGGGTAGAGCGCTAGCTCCTCCCCGACCGCACGGTGGACGACGCCGACGATCCGGACCTGGGAGCGGCCGCCATGGAAGACGCCATCGTGGGGGAAGGTGACGAGGCCGGAGGCGCGGGACTCGGGACCAGCTTCGAGGACTGGCCGGATGACGACGAGGTCGAAGTCGCCCCGCACCGCCAGCCGGCACCCAATCATCAAGGAGCGGGCTCGTCTGCCGTGCCGGCTGCCCGTGGCGGCGCGCAGAAGCACCGGGCCGCATCGACCTTCTTTGGCAGCCAGCCGAAAAAATCCAAGGCCTCCACAGCGGCAACCAAGCGGGATGAGGCGGCCGCGAAGGCGGCCCGCTTCCGCAAGGCGGTGAAGCAGCCGCAAGCGATCTCTGCGTAAGTCGTCGAATGTCTTGCATATATATTTTTTGTCTTCTTCGTTTGAAACTCTTCTAAACCTTTCTTTTCTTGCCGGACAGGGCGCCGCTTTCTCTTGAGCGAGGTCCTGGCGGCTCCGTAGTCGGGCCGACTGGAGGGTCCTCAAGCTCCCGCCGCGTGGATCCCCGCGCCGACCTTAAGGAGGCCACGGAGCGGAACGCGCGGGAGGCGGCGGAGCAAAGGGCCGCCCAGGCGACGAAGGAGCAGGCCGACGCGGCGGCCAAGGCCCGGGCGAAGGCGGCAGCCGCGGAGACGGAGGCGGAGGCCTCGCACAACCGGCCTCCGCTGCTCGTTGTTCCCCTTCGCGCCGTGGCCCCCGACGTTCCCGTGCCCCCATCGGAGGAGGTCGACCAAGGCCCACCGGTGATGGAGAGGCGGGAGGACCCCATGACCTTCGTGGGGGGGGGGGCGTCGCAGACGGCGCCGACTGGAGCGGGCCAAAGCGGCCAATCAGTTGCGGCGCAAGAGCAGCCGTCCAGGGGCGAGCCGGCGGCAGGGGCCGGCCTCGAGGTGCAGCCGGCATTGCGCCGGCGTGCAGGGGGTGGCGCCTCCGTGCCGGAACCGCACCGAGCAGCGAGCGCCAGCCAGACAGCGACGGACCTGGAGGCGGCCGACGTCAGCACGTCCGAGTGGACTCCCAGCGGGGGGACGGGCGAGCTGAACGCGGCGGCCCAGGAGGTCCAGAACCGGATTCAAGCTCAGGCCGCCTCGCTGCAGCGATACACTCAAGAGTTTCTCTCGACGCGGGCTGTCATCCGGGTGAGTCTTCTGTCCTTGGTTATTTTGCTCTTTCGATTTCTTCCGTGGGGGCGCGTCAGCGCACCCACTGGGTGTAGTCCCCTAGTTCCAAGCCGGCTGCTGCGCAGGCAGCTTGGAACTTACTAGGTTCTGACAACTTAACTTATCCTTGCCTCCTGTATAATCTTCCAGGAGTATCATAACCTTCGCACAGCCGCCTTCAACTCCCAGGCTCAGGAGCTGGGCCGGAGAACTGAGGACCTGACAAGTAGCCGGAGTGCGTGTTTGTCTCGTTCATCTCCTATGGGGGCGCGTCAGCGCACCCACTGGGTGTAGTCCCCGAGATTCGGGCCGACTGCTGAGCAGCCGGGTCGAATCTTTCTTGACGACTTCCCCTTATTAATTTTTCCTTTGTCTTCATGCTTGCAGGAGCCAATGCCGACTTGAGGGAGCAGCTCAGCGGGGCCCAGGCCGCCCTTCGCGCCAAGGAAGCCGAGTACAACGCCTTGGTCCTGGAGCGTGACCGCCTGGTCAAGGAGTTGGCCGACCAGGAGGAGAGCCACAAGGCGGCCCTGAAGAAGGAGTAGGACAACAAGGACGCCCTGAGGGCCGAGTTCGAGACCGAAGCGGCGGGCTGGGCTGAAGCGAAGCAAGCGCTGAGCGAGGGCTTCAGCCGTATCAAGGATCTGATCGACGGTAAGCCACCTTCTTCACTCCCTGCTTGCCCTTTGATCCCTGATTTGTGTTCTGACTTGTGCTGCTTTTTGTTCTCTATGCAGACTACTTTCCCGGCTACTCCGTCTTCGCTACCCAATCCATCGAGGCCCATCGCGAGGTACGCCGGCAGGCGGGGGCTGAAATCGCGCCGGATGTGAGCCGGATGCTTGAGGAGAAGCTCTTTGCGGTCCGAGCCCGGCTGCAGCCGGCTCACCGTATGCTCTGCCACCTCCAGCGTGCCGGGGCGCAGGTGTTGGCCGCCCTCTGGCCAAGCAAGACGATTCCCCGCACCCCGAGTTGGACTGCGGACTGGCTGGAGGTGGCGGTTGGCCGCTTCGAGGCCTGGAAGGTGTCGGCAGCCCGACTTGGAGCTGGGCGGGCGCTGGAGTTCGTCCGAGCCTAGTATCCAGGGCTAAACCTGGACCAGCTGCGCACCTGGCGGCTGGAGGCCGACGAAGAGTTGGAGGAGGTGTGGCCGGCTATCGCTCAGCGCGCTTCGACGATCGCCGAGTGTACTGACATCAGCGTCTTCGCTCCTGAGATCAATGACGACGGCGTTGCCCAGCCGGAGGAGTGGTTCGGGCTGGACCTGGCAGCAGGTGAAGACTCGGCAGAGGAGATCGCCTCCAGTGATGAAGGCGAAGACGACGAAGGAGAGGACGGCGAAGACGTTGAGCCGACCGGTGAAGCAGGCAGCCAACCTCAGCCTGATCGTGCCTCCGGCAACAAGGCGCGTGCTAGCGCGCCCTCTGCGGGAGGCGGTGATCATGCCGAGGTTCGCCAGCCGGCAACTCCTCCAGCCGGCACTGCCATCTCCACCGACCTGCCCGACTCGCCAGTCGCTCCCTTGGCTTAGTCTGCCGTCCTTGTTTTTTCCTGCTTGTTGCCTTTTGAACAACTTTATTAAACTTGCGCAGTTCCACCCACTGGGGGTGTATTCGAACTATGTTGAATGCTGGCCTTTTGAAGGTCTTTTATGTAAATATTATTGTGTGTTTGGTTTCTATTCATGTATGCTTTTTATCCTTAGGCTGTTTCCTTTGCCGCCTTCCCCTTCTGGGAAGGCAAGTACTTGAGCTTTCTTAGATTGGAGCGAGGTGAATGGAAGCCGGCCGGCCGGCTACTCTGGTAGCTGGTCGGCGGTGGGAGAAAAACCGGCTTTTGTTATATTAGTCCGTTAGTCCCTAGCCGTTTTTCGTGTGGGCACCCGTTCCTGCCCTTAACTCTTGCTAGCCGGACAGCCGGTTCTTCGAACTGTGACTTTTGGCAAGAGAAGGCTTGGGAGCCGGCACACTACTTGTCTGACTACGGGTAGGACTTATAATATAACTCCAGGCGGCCAGTCCCCGGGCCGACTAGTCGAACCCGGTGCCGGACAGAAAAAAGTGAATGCAATGACAAGGCCATAAGCATGATACTTTTCATTCATAGACAAAAGATGGCCCTCCCCGAGCTCTCCTCTGGGGGCCTATTGTCTCGTACTTAGTAAAAAAGTTAGCGTGATACATACTGCATTTCAACTGTAAAACCTTCGGAGGAGGTTGGCGTTCCATGGTCGTTCCGACTCCTTGCCGGAGTCGTCTCTCTTTCGTGCCTTCGGCTTCTGCACGTTGATCAGGTAGTAGGAGTCGTTGCCTAAGCCTCTGCTGATGACGAAGGGGCCCTCCCAAGGGGCCGAGAGCTTGTGCTGGCCGGCTGTTCGCTGGATCAGCCGGAGCACAAGATCGCCCTCTTGGAAGGATCTTGGCTTGACCTTCCGGCTGTGGTAACGGCGCAGGGCCTGCTGATAGATGGCGGACTGGCTGAGGGCTAACAGCCGGCCTTCTTCCAGCAAGTCGACGCCGTCTTCTCGTGCTTCCTTGGCCTCGGCTTCCGTGTACATGGTTACCCGAGGCGAGTCAAACTCGGTGTCAGTTGGGATGACCGCCTCGGCACCATATACGAGGAAGAAAGGAGTGAAGCCGGTTGACTTGTTTGGTGTAGTGCGTAGACTCCAGAGGACAGCCGGCAGCTCATCGAGCCAACAGCCAGCTGAACGCTCCAGTGGTACGATCAGTCGGGGCTTGATACCGGAAAGGATGAGGCCGTTGGCTCGCTCGACCTGGCCGTTTGACTGCGGGTGGGCGACGGACGCTAGGTCCAACCGGATGCCTTGCGTCGCGCAGAAACGTGCCAAGGCTCCCTTGGCGAAATTCGTGCCATTGTCGGTGATGATGCTGTGTGGCACGCCGTACCGAGTTGTTATATCTGCGATAAATGTCACGGCAGTCGGCCCATTCAGCTTCTTGATCGGCTTTGCCTCAATCCATTTGGTGAATTTGTCCACAGCGACAAGCAGATGTGTCATGCCGCCGCGCGCCGTCTTGAATGGGCCCACCATGTCCAGTCCCCAAACGGCGAAGGGCCAAGTGAGGGGAATGGTCTTGAGTGCTGAAGCCGGCATGTGTTGCTTGGAGCTGAAGAGTTGGCACCCTTTGCAATGTTTAACTAACTCCTTGGCGTCATCCAAAGCAGTCGGCCAAAAGAAATCATGGCGGAAGGCTTTGGCGACGAGTGATCTTGAGGCCGCATGGTGGCCGCATTCTCCTTGGTGGATGCCTCTGAGGATTGCAATGCCCTTCTCTTGCTCGACGCATCGCTGGAGGACTCCAGTGACACTGCGCTTGACGAGTTCTCTGTTGACGATTGTGTATGCTCCGGCTCGGCGTTGGACTTGTCTTGCCTCTACTTCGTCAGCCGGCAGATCTTGGTTTGTTAGGAAGTTGAGGATGGATTGAGCCCATGACGGAGCTGCGACTTCTTCTATTGCCAAAACGGCTACTGCGACCAGGGCGGGCGGGCTGGGCTGTGAAATGCTGGAGTCGGCCGCCACCTGTTGTGTTGGTGTAGTCTCCGGGCCGACTACCGCAGTCCTCGAGCCGGGTGAGGCAGTCCCCGGGTCGGGCGTAACTACGGAAGTCCCCGAGCCGCTTGCTGATACCCCCTGGCCGACTATCGAAGTCCCCAGGTCACCTACTTGGTTCTTCGAGCCGGCTGCGTCGGGGTCAGGCGGCACGAAGATGGAATCGGACTCTGGAGACAGCTTGATAGACGGCTTGAGGAGGCGTTGTAGAGAGACACCGGTTGGTATAGCTTGCCGAGTGGAGCCTATTCAAGCCAGGGCATCAGCTGGCTCGTTGTCGGCTCGTGGTACATGTAGGAACTCGCATCCTTCAAAATACCCACTGATCTGCTGAACGAGGAAGCAGTAGCTTGCCATATTTGCATCCTTGGCATCCCAGTCGCCGGATGATTGCTGGACCACCAAGTCCGAGTCGCCATAACATAGGATCCGGCGAATGCCGAGTTCTTTGGCAAGCCGGAGCCCGTGTATGAGCGCCTCGTACTCGGCCACGTTGTTGGAGGCGGCAAAGTGAATTTGCAGCGTGTATCTGATCTTGTCGCCTTTGGGAGAGGTGAGGATGACGCCGGCTCCCAAGCCGGTGCGCATCTTGGACCCATCAAAGTGCATGCGCCAATGAGTGGAGTCAGGAGCCGACGGTAGGTACTGGGTCTCGACCCAGTCGACGAGGAAGTCGGCCATGCTTGGGACTTGATGGCGGTGCGAGGCTGGTAGAAGATCGTATAGGGGGGCAGCTCGATGGCCCATTTCGCCACCCGGCCGGATGCATCCCGGCTGCCTATGATCTCGGCCAGCGGGGCGGTGCATACAACCGTGATGGGATGCTCTTGGAAGTAGGGCTTCAGCTTCTTGGCGGCGAAGTACACGCCGTAGCACATCTTCTAGTAGTGCGGGTAGTTCTGCTTCGAGGTAGACAACACCTCGCTCAAATAGTACATCGGCCTCTAGACCGGCTGGGCTCGGCCTTCTTTTGGGCGTTGGACTACGATGACTATGCTGACCACCCGGCTGGTTGCGGCAATGTAGAGGAGCATGGGCTCTTTCTCAGTCGGCGCCGCCAGGACAGGCGGCGCGGCCAGCATCTTCTTCAGCTCGTGAAAAGCTTGATCGGCTTGGTCATTCCACTCGAAGTGGTTGGTCTTCTTCATGAGGCGGTAGAGGGGAAGAGCTTTCTCTCCGAGCCGGCTGATGAAGCGGTTCAGGGAGGCCAAGCATCCGGTAAACTTCTGGACGTCTCGAAGTTTGGTGGGAATCGCCATTCTCTCAATGGCCTTAATCTTTACTGGGTTGCATTCGATGCCGCGTTCGGAGACCAGGAAGCCTAGGAGCTGGGCGGCTAGCACTCCGAACACGCATTTCTCGGGGTTAAGCTTGATTTGGAACCGGCGTAGGTTCTCAAATGTTTCCTTGAGGTCTTCCAGCAAGGTGCCGCGCTTCTCTGTCTTCACCACAATGTCGTCTACGTAGACGTGGGCATTTCTGCCGAGTTGCTTGAGGAGGCACTTCTGCATGCAACGCTGAAAAGTGGCACCGGCATTTCTCAAGCCGAATGTCATAGTCAGGTAGCAGAAGGCTCCGAATGGCATGATGAAGGCGGTCTTCAGGCGGTCTGCTGGATCTAACTTTATCTGGTGATACCCTGAGTAAGCATCCAAGAAACTCAACAGCTCGCATCCGGCCGTGGAGTCTATCACTTGGTCAATCCTTGGCAGGGCAAAGGGATCTTTGGGGCAGGCCTTGTTGAGGCTCGTGTAGTCTATACACATGCGCCACTTGTTGTTCTTCTTTAGCACGAGGACCGGGTTGGCGAGCCATTCTGGAAAGAAAACTTCCATAATGAAGCCGGCTGCCAGAAGCCGGGCTATCTCCTCTTCCAAAATCCTGCGTTTCTCCTCCGACAGTCGGCGGAGGGGTTGTTTGACTGGCTTTGCGTCTTCTCGGACATGTAGTTTGTGCTTGGCGAATTCCTTCGGAACGCCCGGCATGTCCTTGGGGGACCATGCAAAGATGTCCCGATTCTCATGGAGGAAATCGGCGAGCTCGCCTTCCTATTTGTTGTTTAGGTTTGCCCCGATGACAGCAAACCTCTCTGGGTGCTCGGGGTCAAGAGGTATCTTCTTCGTATCCTTGGCCGGCTGGAAAGATCCTTGAGCATCATGCTCCTTGGGATCGGGGGACAAGGCCGACTGCTTGCCGGCCATGGCCACGACTCGGTCCAACATCTTCTTTTCTTCGGCAATCACAAGGGACTCGGCCAGCCAGCTGCTGGCTGCTGCGCACTCAGAGGACTTCTTGTAATCGCTGGCTACGATGATGACGCCTTTGGTGCTCGGTATCTTCATCTTGAGGTATGCATAGTGGGGAACTGCCATGAACTTGACCAAGGCAGGTCGGCCAAGCAATGCATGGTAAGGGCTCTCCAGGTCCACCACTTCAAACTAGATCGCTTCCCGGCGGAAATGCTCCTTGTCCCCAAAAAGTACATCAATCTTGATCTTGCCAATGGGGGCGCAGGACAGGCCGGGTACGATGCCATGGAACACAGTCCGAGTAGGCATGAGTTGCTTCGTCTTGACATTCAGCTTCTCCATGGTGTCACGGTACAGGATGTTGATGCTGCTCCCACCGTCTATCAGCACGCGGGAGAATCGGGCAGCGTGTCTATCCGTTGCAAGGGTGGCATCCAAAACCAACGCATAAGAGCCGGGAGACGGCATCACCTCTGGGTGGTCGGTCCGGCTCCAACTGATAGGTTTTTCTGACCAGTGCATGTGCTCGGCGGGGTTGGCAGCAACCATGCTGACTTCTTGGTGCTCTCGGCGTTTGCTGCGCCGGTCTTCGGGTTGACTTGTAAAGATGATATAGGCGGCATGCTCGTCGGGGAACTCATCGTGCACGGCTCCGACTGCGGGCCGAGCGGCCGGCGGCTGCGGAGCCGGAGGCGGCGGACCGGCAGGCGGAGGCGGTACGATCCCTTCGTCTTTAGAGATTCGGGTGAGCCAGTGGCACTTCCGGGTCGTGTGGTTGGACGGCTTCACGCCGCTGTGGAACTTGCACGGGGCGTTGAGAGTCTGCTCGTAGGAGAAGGCCGGCTGCCAAGCCGGCTTGCCGCCCCTCTGCTTCTTGGGTGCGGGCCGCGCTTTGGGCTGCTCGTCTTCGACTGTGGCCACCTGCCGACTGGTGGAGGGCGGCACCGGTCCCTTGCGCTTGTGGTCGTTCTGGTGGGGGCATCGGCCGGAGTCCCCAGCCGGCGTCTTGGGCGCCGGGTTGAGTACCTTTCTGGACGCGTCTACCCGGAGTTCGGTCTTCATCGAGGAGTCGGCGGTGGCGTACTTGTCCGCTATGATCAGAAGCTCGTCGAGGGTAGTCGGCTCGTCACAGAGGAGCTTGTGCTTGAGGAGGGTGCCTTCTCGGCACCCGGCAGTGAAGTATTCTATGGCTTGCACCTCGTGCACCCCTTCGCAAGAGTTGCGGAGCTCGGCCCAACGCGTGAGGTAGTCGCGAGTGGACTCGGCGGGGCCTTGTACGCACAAGGAGAGCTGTCTGGGCTTGGGAGCCCGCTTGTAGGTGCTGCTGAAGTTGCGGACGAAGGCTTCTGTGAAGTCTAGCCAGCTGTTGATGCTGTATGGCTTGAGGCTATTGAGCCAGGTCCGCGCCGTGCCCTGCAACATGAGGGGCACATACTTCATGGCAACGCGCCTGTTGCCGTTGGCTATGCTAACCGTCATGGAGTAGTCAATCAACCAATCTTCCGGCTTCACAGAGCCGTTGTACTTGGGCGTGTCTCTTGGGAGCGAGAACCCTTTGGGGAAAGGCTCGTCGCGGATGCGGGGGCCGAAGCAAGGCGGGCCGACATCGTCTTCTTCTTCTAGCACCAGGGATCGCGCCAGGCGGTCGATCCGATGGCGGGCGTCGTTCTCGCCGACTCCTTCGCGGCGACCTAGCCGGCCGCTGAGAGTCGGATGCGCAACAGGCGGCAGGGTGGGATATCTCGCTCCACGGGGCCGGGGCGGAGGCGGGTTGCCCCGCCACTCCACGGCCCGGGGGTGGCCTTCTGCATCTCGCTTGATGGAGATTCGGGTTCAGCTTCGGCTGGCAGCCGGTTCTTTCTCACGCCGCGCGCGGGTTTTATCCGTAGTCGACGTCCGGGACATCGCGTCGTGATCTCGACGCGGGGGAGGGCTTTCCGCGCGGGCGTCGGCTTCGTGCCGCTGCGCGGCTGCATCGATTAGCTGCTGGATGCGTCGGGTCACGTGGGGGAGTTCTTCGGCCCCTAGACCATCTAGCTCATCTACGGCCGCCTGGGCGGCGCGCAGGTTCTCGAGTGGAGTAGCGTAGACTAGGCGGTCGACTCCTAGCGTATCGGCGACGACAGCGCCGCGCTGTCTGACAACGCCGGCCCGGCTAGGCCCGCCTGGGGGCGTCGTGCCAAAGGCGGCGCGGTCGGCCTTGCGTCGGTGGGCCTCAGCGAGGCGTCTCATGGAAACCAACTTCCGGCCCTCCGCGAGGAGGGCAAGGCGGCGAGCTTCCAGTGCTTCAGCGTCGGCATCGGCCGGGAGGGGGATGGACAAGTCGTGGACCGCCGCGTGCGGGGCATCGTGGGCGCTCTCGTCAAAAGCGCCGCCGTGGCCGATGACCATCACCTCGGTGGTGACAGTGTCACAGCCATCGGCCCGGGGAAGTGGGTCGTTGTAGATCGCGACGTTGGTGGGGAACGTTTCGAGTGATACCGTGTCAGAGTCGACAGGCATCGGATCGGTGGAGCCAACCGACTCCAAGTCCACGGCAGGCTCGCCGGAGACGTGGAGCTGGCCAAGGAGGTTGACGAGGTGGTCAGTGCCCACGTCGGAGGCGAGCTCGTCAGAGATGAGAGTCTTGTCAAGGAGATCGGCGAGGCTGCTCGCCGCACAGATGTTGGTGATGCCTTGTAGCGCGCCGTGGCAAGCTCCATCGGGCGTGCCGGGCTGGCTACGCTCGCGGGGGGAGGAAGAGGGTTCCCGTCCAGAATAGGTCTCCGGACGGTGGTGCACCTGGCCCCACGGTGGGCGCCAAATGTCGGGTGGTAGGTGCGACATATGCCAACGGGTGGCTTATCATTGTGGGAGCCAGTAAGACGTCGCCGGTGCCTAGAAACGGGGTGAGGCGAAGACATGCACGCCGGTGAATCTTACCCAGCTTCGGGGCTCTCCGTGGAGATAACACCCCTACTGCTGCTCTGCGGGGTCTCCGCATGGTCACTAGATGAACAAGTAGCTACACGGTGCTCCTTGAGCTGTTTGGCGAGAGGAGGAAGAAGGGCACGACTTGCTCTCTTCTCCTCCCTATGTGGTGTCTGAGACCAGCAGGGATTGATCTCCCTTTGCATGGATGCCCCGGGGGGTTTATATGGGCCTACCCCCCGGGGGTACAATGGTAATCCGGCTGGGCGCGGGGCCCAGCCGTCTGTGTCTACGCTCTCCGGCTTCTGCGCCGGCTGCTGGGGCCCGCCGGCTAGTGGGTCCCGCCGGCTGCCGGCTCCTTGGTCGACAGGCAGGCCCCACTGTCAGGGCCTTGTCAGCGGCTGGTTATTGTTGCTCAATCTTGGTGGCGAGGGCTTCGCCGAAGTGGGCATCGCTACAGTGCTGCCGCCCGGTGGGTGATCACTGTAGCCCCACCGCGTCTTGTCTCCTTAATGGGGCGTCTTCTTCGAGGGAGGTGGCAAGCCAGCTGTGGGGAGCCGGCTCTATCTTGGGCCGACTGGGGGAGGTCTGGCCGCCTTCGGGTGTCTCTCTGCCCGAAGGGGCCCATCGCCCGTGGGCCGTACTGGTAGCCCGTCGTGGATGACATCAGGGTCAATCGTGGCAACAGTGCTGCGCCGAATGGGTCATGGCTACCCGTACGGCGCACTGTGCCAGGCTTGCTCCGGGATTCGGGGGTGGCAGGCTTCACTGTAGCCACGCCCCGTCACATCGCCGTTATGTGGATGCAGACTTCGAGGGTACGATCTTGACCGCTTTATGGGAGCCGGCTACCTGGAGTCGGCCTTCTCGCGGTCGGCTTCTCGGAGCCGGCCCTCCCGCGGCTTTTCTTCATGTGGGCTGAAGTCGGGCCGCCTTCCGATAGCCAGCCTGGAGACAGCCGGCAAGGGGAAGGCGGCCCTGTGTCTTGGTTTCTTGAGGGCCGAATCGGCTCATAATTTTTTCAGAAGGGCTAGGGGGAGCCGGCTAGGCTACCCATGGTTATTTACTCCGACAGGGGATCTACACTAGCAGAGCAGAGCAGAGCAGCGATGGAAACAAGGTAACAGAGATGGGGGTGAGCAGGGGAAGGACCTTCTATGGCGCGTCGTCGTGGTCGGGGTGGACGACGCCGTCGTCGTCGAGCTCGAGGTCGGACTCGACGATCTCCTCGTCCAGCTCGTCGGGCTCGAGGGTGGGGTCGCGCATGTCCTGGTCATCGTCCTCCTCCTCCTCCTCGTCGTCGATGTCGTCCATGGACCTCGCCTGCCGGTGCAAATCCAACCCAAAAAAGGGGATCAGACAAGCAAGTAATTTGAAGATCGGTGCCGGGTGATACGTCTCCGTCGTATCTACTTCTCCAAACACTTTTGCCCTTGTTTGGACTCTAACTTGTATGATTTGAATGGAACTAACCCGGACTGACGCTGTTTTCAGCAGAATTACCATGATGTTGTTTTATGTGCAGAAAACAAATATTCTCGGAATGACCTGAAACTCCACGGGAGGTCTTAGAAAAAACAATAAAAAATCCTCGCCAAAGATGAAGACCAGGGGGCCCACACCCTTTCCACGAGGGTGGGGGGCGCCCCCCCTAGGACGCGCCCCCTATCTCGTGGGCCCCCTGAAAACCCTCCGACGCCAACTCCAACTCTATATATTTGCTTTCGGAGAGAAGAAATCATCGCGTTTTACGATACGGAGCCGCCGCCAAGCCCTAAAACCTCTCGGGAGGGCTGATCTGGAGTCCGTTCGGGGCTCCGGAGAGGGGGATTCGTCGCCGTCGTCATCATCAACCATCCTCCATCACCAATTTCATGATGCTCACCGCCGTGCGTGAGTAATTGCATCGTAGGCTTGCTGGACGGTGATGGGTTGGATGAGATTTATCATGTAATCGAGTTAGTTTTGTTAGAGTTTGATCCCTAGTATCCATTATGTTCTAAGATTGATGTTGCTATGACTTTGCTATGCTGAATGCTTGTCACTAGGTCCCGAGTGCCATGATTTCAGATCTGAACCTATTATGTTTTCATGAATATATGTGAGTTCTAGATCCTATCTTGCAAGTCTATAGTCAGCTACTATGTGTTATGATCCGGCAACCCCGAAGTGACAATAATCGGGACCACTCCTGGTGATGACCATAGTTTGAGGAGTTCATGTATTCACTATGTGCTAATGCTTTGTTCCGGTTCTCTATTAAAAGGAGGCCTTAATATCCCTTAGTTTCCAATAGGACCCCGCTGCCACGGGAGGGTAGGACAAAAGATGTCATGCAAGTTCTTTTCCATAAGCACGTATGACTATATATGGAATACATGCCTATATTACATTGATGAATTGGAGCTAGTACTGTGTCACCCTATGTTATGACTGTTAGATGATGAACCGCATCCGGCATAATTATCCATCACTGATCCGGTGCCTACGAGTTTTCCATATACTGGTTCTCGCTTATTTACTTTTTCGCTGCTACTGTTACAATCACTACAAAATACCAAAAACATTACTTTTGCTGTCTTTACTTTTGTTGCTGCTACCACCACTATCATATTACTTTGCTACTAAACACTTTGCTGCAGATACTAAGTTTCCAGGTGTGGTTGAATTGACAACTCAGCTGCTAATACTTGAGAATATTCTTTGGCTCCCCTTGTGTCGAATCAATAAATTTGGGTTGAATACTCTACCCTCGAAAGCTGTTGCGATCCCCTATACTTGTGGGTTATCAAGACTAATTTCTGGCGCCGTTGCCGGGGAGCATAGCTCTATTCTTTGAGTCACTTGGGATTTATATCTGCTGGACACTATGAAGAATTTGAGAGATCCAAAAACCAAGATCTATCCCTCAACTACGAGGGGAGGTAAGGAACTGCCATCTAGCTTTGCACTTGATTCACCTTCTGTTATGAGTAAGTTTGCGACACCTACACCTGCTTCTGCTATTCGTTCTGATATGTCGCATGTTATTGATGATGCCACTTCTGCTATGCATGATACTTATGATGAAACTGCTTCTATGCCTGATACTACTGTGTCCCTTAGTGAATTTCTTGATGAACAAATTGCTAGGGCTAGAGAAAGAGAAATTATTGAATCTGAATACGATGATGATAGTGATGATGAAAATATGCCTGTTATTCCTAAGGGTTATTTATTTGATCAAAATGCTTCTTTAGCTATTTTAGCTTGCAGAGATAGATAGGAGCTTAAGAGGTTATTAATAAAATGGAACAAAGAATCACTTAGAGATAGAATGAAACCCGACCCTGCTTTTGCTACTTCACCTATATGTCTTCCTGATAAGGATTATGAATTCTCTGTTGATCCTGATATAATTACTTTGGTGGAATCTGATCCGTTTTATGGCTATGAATCTGAAACTGTTGTGGCACATCTTACTAAGTTAAATGATATAGCTGCCTTGTTCACTAAAAATGAGAGATCACGTTACCTCTATTTACTCAAAATATTTCCGTTCTCATTAAAGGGCGATGCTAAGATATGGTTTAATTCTCTTGATCCTGGTTGTGTGCGTAGTCCCTAGGATATGATTTATTACTTCTCCGCTAAATATTTCCCTACTCATAAGAAACAAGATGCTTTGAGGGAAATATACAACTTTGTGCAAATTAAAGAAGAGAGTCCCCACAAGCTTGGGGGAGGCTTCTCAAGTTACTTAATGCTTTGCCTGATCATCCTCTTAAGAAACCTGAAATACTTGATATCTTTTATAATGGACTAACTGATGCTTCTACAGATTACCTGGATAGTTGTGCTGGTTCTCTTTTCAGGGAAAGAACACCGGATGAAGCTGGAATTCTATTGAATAATATGTTGACAAATGAAAATAATTGGGCACCTCCTGAGCCAGCTCCTGCTCCAATTACTGAGCCTATTCCTAAACCAACTCCGAAGAAGAGAGGTGTTCTATTTCTCAGTCCCGAAGATATGCAAAAGGCAAAGAAATCTATGAAAGAAAAAGGTATTAAAGCTGAAGAAGTTAAGAATTTACCTCCTATTGAAGAAATACATGGTCTTAATTCACCGCCTATTGAAGAAACATATGATCTCAATTATTTATTCACTGAAGAACCTCCTGATCCTGATATCCCGACACTGGTAGTAAAGGTAAATTCTCTCTATAGATATGATAAAGCTGAAGTCCCTCCTACTAAAATTGCTAGTCAATGCTTGGATGAGTTTGATAACTTTATGTATAGGCAAGATGACTTCAATGCTTATTTTGGTAGACAATTAAAAGAAAATGATTATATGATTAGACGCTTGGGTGATTATATGGCTGATATTAAAGGTGAACTTAAACTTGTTAGCAAACATGCTTCTATGGTTACCACTCAAGTAGAACAAGTACTTAAGGCTCAAAAAGAAGTGCTTGATGAAATGAATAGTAAGATAACTGATTATGCTGTTAGAGTGGCTACTAGAACTGGTAGAATGACTCAGGAACCTTTGTATCCTGAAGGCCACCCTAAGAGAATCGAGCAAGATTCTCAAAGAAATAATATTGATGTTCCTAGTTCTTCTTCTAAGAAGAAGAAAAATGATAGAACTGTGCAAACTTCTAGTGAACCTATTGCTGAACCACCTGATAATCCAAATGATATATCTATGTCAGATGCTGAAACACACTCTGGTAATGAACATGAACCTAGTAAAAACATTAATGATAATGTTCATGATGATGCTCAACCTAGTAATGACAATGATGTAGAAATTGAACCTGTTGTTGATCTTGATAACCCACAATCAAAGAATCAACGTTATGATAAAAGAGACTTTGTTGCTAGGAAACATGGTAAAGAAAGGGAACCTTGGGTTTAGAAACCCATGCCTTTTCCTCCGAAACCATCCAAGAAAAAGGATGGTGAGGATTTTGAGCGTTTTGCTAAAATGATTAGGCCTATCTTTTTGCGTATGAGATTAACTGATGTGCTCAAAACAAATCCTTATGCTAAATATATGAAGGATATCATTACTAATAAAATAAAGATACCGGAAGCTGAAATTTCCACCATGCTTGCTAATTACACTTTTAAGGGTGGAATACCAAAGAAACTTGCAGACCCCGGAGTACCTACTATACCTTGCTCCATTAAAACAAATTATATTAAAACTGCTTTATGTGATCTTGGAGCCGGTGTTAGTGTTATGCCTCTCTCTTTATATCGTAGACTTGACTTAAATAAGTTAACACCTACTGAAATATCTTTGCAAATGGCTGATAAATCAACTGCTATACCTGTCGGTATTTGTGAGGATGTGCCTGTTGTGGTTGCAAACGTTACTATTTTAACGAACTTTGTTATACTTGATATTCCCGAGGATGATAGTATGCCTATTATTCTTGGAAGACCTTTTCTTAATACTGCAGGGGCTGTTATTGATTGCAACAAAGGCAATGTCACTTTTCATGTTAATGGTAATGAGCATACGGTACACTTTCCGAGGAAACAACCTCAAGTTCATAGTGTCAACTCCATTGGAAAAATTTCATCGATTATATTTGGAGGTTTTGAATTTCCTCTTCCTACTGTCAAGAAGAAATGTGATATTCTTATTATTGGGGATGTGCATATCCCCATTGAGGTAACTTAGTGTTATTCAAAATTTCTCCGGTTTCATGATTATCGGAATGAGTTTGTTAACAAGACTTGATCAACCTTGTTAGTGGATTCTTTTTGATGAGCATGAGATGGATGAAACTAGAAGCACAAACTTCTGTACCCTCTCTATATTTTCTGTTATTTATATTAAATAAAGTAAAAATAGTATTTTTTTGTCTGTTATCTGATTATCTGTGCAATATAAAATTATCCCGAAAATAAATGTCCTCAGAATGCCATGCCAATTTAATATGATTTTTTCGGGAATATTTGAGGATTTACTGTGCAAAAATTACCGCGGGAGGAGCTGCCACCTGGCCACGAGGGTGTTGGGCGCGCCCCCTACCTCGTGGGCCCATGGTGGCCCTCCTCCACTTATCCCAGCACCCATCTTCTTCCTCTGTCTCACACAAACCCGAAAAACCAACTCAAACCCGAGTCCAAGCTCATTTTGCTGCCATTTTCGATCTCCTTGCTCAAAGCACCTCTCGCAAAACGGCTTGGGGAGATTGTTCCTTGGTATGTGACTCCTCCATTGGTCCAATTAGTTTTTGTTCTAGTGCTTTATTCTTTGCAAATTTTTGCAGCATAGGTGACCATGTTCTTGAGCTTGCATGTCAAATTTATATGGCTCCAAGTAGTTCTAATGCTTGATATAGGCTCTAGGCACTTGTAGGAATAGTTACTATCAGTTTTATTGAGTTTGGTTTACTTTTATTTTGAAGTTACTAAAAATTTCAGAATTTTTCAAAGAAAAACAATATGCTTAGGAAGATGTTCCAAGGTGGTTCCTCTAAGAAGCAAGGACCCATGATTGCTATGCGCGATGCTGATGAGGATCCACCAAGAGACGCTCCGGTACGGCCTTGCGAATGGCCGTCGGAAAATTTTATGGACCGTGTGGGAATTAAAGAAGAATTCAAATCATATTTGCGCAATGCCGGTCTTGAGGATTTTGAGGCTAACAAATGCCCCCAGTATCATGATCTCACAAGTTCATTTGTGAGGAGGTTTGAGTATTCATCTTCGTGTAATTCTCCTTCGGTCATGTTTGATCTTTATGACAAATCTTATACCATGGACCTAGAGGATTTCACTTCTGCTTGCGAACTTCCATCATGGGGCAGTATTAGGGATCCCCTAAATCTGAATTTAGAAACTTTCTTGCTAGTATAACTGTGGGGGAATCCAGAGATATAACGCAGGCTACCATAGGGAGCATTCACTTTCCTGCTATACATTATTTTGCTCTTTTCATCGGTAGATGCATAAATGCTAAGGATGAAGCATGTCACATGTGTGTCCCTGGTCTCAGCATTCTTAGGAGTGCTGTGTTAGGAGACCAATCCTATCATATGGGAGCCATTGTAGCTCGTAGGTTGCATCATAATAGACATAATGAAGATTTCTTTGGAGGAATTTATGCAACCCGCTTAGCTCATTTTCTTGAAATAGACATTCGTGAGGGTGATATGGAGTTGCCTCCTGCATATTTAGATTATAACTCTATGGCTTCGCACCAGTTTGTCGAGAGGCCTGAATCACCTCTCTTATATCGCTTAATTTTTTATAAACGACGTGTTTTCCGTATTACTCTCCCTGCTCCTGCCTTCTTTGATTCACAAAAAAAGGAAGATATGTTATTACCAGAGAGGAGGCAAAAGAGTACGATAGGAGAGCGGAGGCAGCCTGACTCCACGCTGCAGCTCAGCAAGCGATAACCGCTGCACATCAGTATGATCCCAACCATCCTTCCTCATCACAGTACGACCCCAACAACTATTATTATGGATATCCGCCAGGCCAGCCGTGGCCATAGACCAATTTAGGCCAAAATCCTAAGCTTGGGGGAGTACGTATTTCTCACCGACATTACATTTATGTTCACACACACTCATTACTAGATGTCGGTGCTCATACTTTTTCACTGTAATATCCATGCTAGTTTTTTTTCTTTTTCCTGCTTTCTTCTTGTGTGTTTGTTAAACCTTAAGAAAAACCAAAAAAATTAGTAGTAGTTTATTTTTCTGTTGTAGTAGTAATAATTAAAAAGAAAACCCAAAAATATTTCCCGTTCTTCTTTTGCTTGTTGGGAGCTTTCCCGTGTAAATAGTTTTATTTCTTTTCTTTTCTTTGAGGGTGTTGGGGAACGTAGTAATTTCAAAAAAATTCCTACGCACACGCAAGATCATGGTGATGCTATTGGGGAACGTAGCAGAAATTCAAAATTTTCCTACGTGTCACCAAGATCTATCTATGGAGAAACCAGCAACGAGGGGAAGGAGAGTGCATCTACATACCCTTGCAGATCGCTATGCGGAAGCGTTCAAGAGAACGGGGTTGAAGGAGTCGTACTTGTCGTGATCCAAATCACCGGAGATCCTAGTGCCGAACGGATGGCACCTCCGCGTTCAACACACGTACAGCCCGGTGACGTCTCCCATGCCTTGATCCAGCAAGGAGAGAGGGAGAGGTTGAGGAAGACTCCATCCAGCAGCAGCACAACGGCGTGGTGATGGTGGAGGAGCGTGGTACTCTAGCAGGGCTTCGCCAAGCACCGCAAGAGACGAGGAGGAGAGAGGTAGGGCTGCGCCAGGGAGAGATCAAATCGCGTGTGTTGCAGCCCCCTAACCTCAAGTATATATAGGGGAAGGGGAGGGGCTGCGCCCCCATCTAGGGTTCCCTCCCTAGGGGGGGGGAGGCAGCCCCCAAAACCCATCTAGGGTGCGGGCAAGGGGGGAGAGAGGGGGGAGCACCTAGGGTGGGCCTTAAGGCCCATCTGGTCCTAGGGTTTGCCCCTCCCACTCTCCCTGTGCCTTGGGCCTTGGTGGGGGCGCACCAGCCCACCCGGGGCTGGTCCCCTCCCACACTTGGCCCACGCAACCTTCTGGGGCTGGTGGCCCCACTTGGTGGATCCCCGGGACCCTCCTGGTGGTCCCGGTACGTTACTGATAAAACCCGAAACTTTTCCGGTGACCAAAACAGGACTTCCCATATATAAATCTTTACCTCCGGACCATTCCGGAACTCCTCGTGACGTCCGGGATCTCATCCGGCACTCCGAACAACATTCGGTAACCATGTATATCTATTCCTTATAACCCTAGCATCATCGAACCTCAAGTGTGTAGACCCTACGGGTTCGGGAACCATGCAGACATGACCGAGACGTTCTCCGGTCAATAACCAACAGCGGGATCTGGATACCCATGTTGGTTCCCACATGTTCCACGATGATCTCATCGGATGAACCACGATGTCGAGGATTCGATCAATCCCGTATTCAATTCCCTTTGTCTAGCGGTATTGTACTTGCCCGAGATTCGATCGTCGGTATCCCGATACCTTGTTCAATCTCGTTACCGGCAAGTCTCTTTTACTCGTTCCGTAACACATCATCCCGTGATCAACTCCTTGGTCACATTGTGCACATTATGATGATGTCCTACCGAGTGGGCCCAGAGATACCTCTCCGTTTACACGGAGTGACAAATCCCAGTCTCGATTCGTGCCAATCCAACAGACACTTTTGGAGATACCCGTAGTGCACCTTTATAGCCACCCAGTTACGTTGTGACGTTTGGCACACCCAAAGTATTCCTACTGTATTCGGGAGTTGCACAATCTCATAATCTAAGGAAATGATACTTGACATTAGAAAAGCTTTAGCAAACAAACTACATGATCTATGTGCTAGGCTTAGGATTGGGTCTTGTCCATCACATCATTCTCCCAATGATGTGATCCCGTTATCAATGACATCCAATGTCCATGGTCAGGAAACCGTAACCACCTATTGATCAACGAGCTAGTCAACTAGAGGCTTACTAGGGACATGGTGTTGTCTATGTATCCACACATGTATCTGAGTTTCCTATCAATACAATTCTAGCATGGATAATAAACGATTATCATGAACAAGGAAATATAATAATAATCAATTTATCATTGCCTCTAGGGCATATTTCCAACAGTCTCCCACTTGCACTAGAGTCAATAATCTAGTTCACATCGCCATGTGATTAACACTCACAGGTCACATCGCCATGTGACCAACATCCAAAGAGTTTACTAGTGTCACTAAACTAGTTCACATCATCATGTGATTAAGATTCAATGAGTTCTGGGTTTGATCATGTTTTGCTTGTGAGAGAGGTTTTAGTCAATGGGTCTGCAACATTCAGATCCGTATGTACTTCGCAAATCTCTAGGTCATATTATAAGTGCTGCTTCCACGCTCCACTTGGAGCTATTCCAAATGGTTGCTCCACTATACGTATCCGGTTTGCTACTCAGAGTCATTCGGATAGGTGTTAAAGCTTGCATCGATGTAACCCTTTACGCCGAACTCTTTATCACCTCCATAATCGAGAAACATGTCCTTATTACTCCAAGGACAATTTTGACCGCTATCTGGTGATCCACTCCTGGATCACATTTGTACCCTCTTGCCAGACATGTGGCGAGGCACACATCAGGTGCGGTACTCAGCATGGCATACCGTATAGAGCCTATGACAAAAGCATAGGGGACGACATTCGTCCTTTCTCTTTCTTCTGCCGTGGTCGAGCTTTAAGTCTTAACTTTATACCTTACAACTCAGGCAAGAACTCCTTCTTTGACTGATCCATCTTGAACACCTTCAAGATCATGTCAAGGTATGTGCTCATTTGAAAGTACCATTAAGCGTTTTGATCTATCCTTATAGATCTTGATGCTCAACGTTCAAGTAGCTTAATCCAGGCTTTCCATTGAAAAACATTTTTCAAATAACTCTCCATGCTTTCTAGAAATTCCACATCATTTCCGATCAACAACATGTTAACAACACATACTCATCGGAAATTCTATAGTGATCCCACTCACTTCTTTGGAAATACAAGTTTCTCATAAACTTTGTATACACCCAAAATCTTTGATCATCTCATCAAAGCATACATTCCAACTCCGAGATGCTTACTCCAGTCCTTAGAAGGATTGCTGGAGCTTTGCATACTTATTAGCATCTTTCAGGATTGACAAAACCTTCCGGTTGTATCACATACAACCTTTCCTCAAGAAAATCGTCGAGGAAACAATGTTTTGACATCCTATCTGCAAGATTTCATAAATAATGCAGTAATCGCTAATATAATTCCAACAGACTCTTAGCATCGCTACGAGTGAGAAAGTCTCATCGTAGTCAACTCCTTGAACTTGTCGGAAAACATCTTAACGACAAGTCGAGCTTTCTTAATGGTGATACATACCATCATTGTCCGTCTTCCTTTTAAAATCCATCTGTACTCAACAGCCTTACGACCATCGAGCCGTTCTGCCAAAGTCTACACTTTGCTTTCATACATGGATCCTCTCTCGGATTTTATGGCCTCGAGCCATTTATCGGAATCCGGGCCCACCATCGCTTCTCCGTAGCTCGTAGGTTCATTGTTATCTAGCAACATGACTTCCAAGACAGGATTACGTACCACTCTGAAGTAGTATGCATCCTTGTCATCCTACGAGGTTTGGGAGTGACTTGATCTGAAGTCTCATGATCAATATCATAAGCTTCCACTTCAATTGGTGTAGGTGCCACAGGAACAACTCTTTGTGCCCTGCTATACACTAGTTGAAGTGACGGTTCAATAACCTCATCAAGTCTCCACCATCCTCCCACTCAATTCCTTCGAGAGAAACTTTTCCTCGAGAAAGGACCCGATTCTAGAAACAATCCCTTATTGCTTTCGGATCTGAGACAGGAGGTATACCCAACTATTTTGGGTGTCCTATGAAGATGCATTTATCCGCTTTGGGTTCGAGCTTATCAGCTTGAAACTTTTTTCACATAAGCGTTGCAGCCCCAAACTTTTAAGAAATGACAGCTTAGGTTTCTCTAAACCATAGTTCATACGGTGTCATCTCATCGGAATTACGTGGTGCCCTTTTTTTAAAGTGAATGTGGTTGCCTCTAATGCCTAACCCATAAACTATTGTGGTACTTCGATAAGAGACATCATGGTATGCATCATATCCAATAGGGTGCAGTTATGATGTTCGGACACACCATCACACTATGGTGTTCCAGGCTGTATTAGTTGTGAAACAATTTCCACAATGTCTTAATTCTGTGCCAAACTCGTAATTCGGATATTCATCTCTATGATCATATCATAGATCTTTTATCCTCTTGTCACGACGATCTTTCAACTTCACCCTGAAATTACTTGAACCTTTCAATAATTCAGACTCGTGATTCATCAAGTAAATATACTCAACATCTACTCAAATCATCTGTGAAGTAAGAACATAACGATATCCACTACATGCCTCAGCACTCATTGGACTGCACACATCAAAATGTATTACTTCCGACAAGTTGCTTTCTAGTTCCATTTTACTGAAAACGAGGCTTTCAGTCATGTTGCCCATGTGGTATGATTTGCATGTCTCAAGTGATTCAAAATCAAGTGAGTCCAAACGGTCCATTTGCATGGAGTTTCTTCATGCATATACACCAACAGACATGGTTCGCATGTCTCAAACCTTTTAAAAAACGAGTGAGCCCAAAGGTCCATCAACATGGAGCTTCTTCATGCGTTTTATACCGATATGACTTACGTGGCAGTGCCACAAGTAGGTGGTACTATCATTACTATCTTTTGGCATGAACATGTGTATCACTACGATCGAGATTCAATAAACCATTCATTTTAGGTGCAAGACCATTGAAGGTATTATTCAAATAAACAGAGTAACCATTATTCTCCTTAAATGAATAACTGTATTGCGATAGACATAATCCAATCATGTCTATGCTCAACGCAAACACCAATCTTGATGGTAGAGGGAGCGTACGATATTTGATCAACCATGGAAATACTTCCAACACATATCGTCATCTCACCTTTAGCTAGTCTCCGTTTATTCTGTAGCTTTTATTTTGAGTTACTAACACTTAGCAACCGAACTGGTATCTAATACCCTGGTGCTACTAGGAGTACTAGTAAAGTACACATTAACATAATGTATATCCAGTATACTTCTACCGACCTTGCCAGCCTTCTCATCTACCAAGTATCTAGGGTAATTCTGCTCCAGTGGCTGTTCCCCTTATTACAGAAGCACTTAATCTCGGGTTTGGGTTCAACTTTGGGTTTCTTCACTAGAGCAGAAGCTGATTTGCCGTTTCATGAAGTATCCCTTCTTGCCCTTGCCCTTCTTGAAACTAGTGGTTTCACCAACCATCAACAACTGATGCTCCTTCTTGATTTCTACTTTTGTGGTGTCAAACATCGCGAATATCTCAAGGATCATCATATATGTCCCCGATACATTATAGTTCATCACGAAGCTCTAGCAGCTTGGTGGTAATGACTTCGGAGAAACATCACTATCTCATCTGGAAGATCAACTCCCACTCAATTCAAATGATTGTTGTACTCAGACAATCTGAGCACAAGCTCAACAATTGAGCTTTTCTCCTTAGTTTGCAGGCTAAGAAAATCGTCGGAGGTCTCATACCTCTTGACGTGGGCACGAGCCTGAAATCCCAATTTCAGCCCTTGAAACATCTCATATGTTTCGTGACGTTTCAAAACGTCTTCGGTGCCTCAACTCTAAACCGTTTAACTGAACTATCACGTAGTTATCAAAAATGTGTATGTCAGATGTTCGCAACATCCACAGACGATGTTCGAGGTTCAGCACACTGAGCGGTGCATTAAGGACATAAGCCTTCTATGAAGCAATGAGGACAATCCTCAGTTTACGGACCTAGTCTGCATAATTGCTACTATCAACTTTCAACTAAATTTTCTATAGGAACATATCTAAACAGTAGAACTGAAGCGCGAGCTACGACATAATTTGCGAAGACCTTTTGACTATGTTCAGAATAATTAAGTTCATCTTATGAACTCCCACTCAGATAGACATCCCTCTAGTCATCTAAGTGATTACATGATCCGAGTCAACTAGGCCGTGTCCGATCATCACATGAGACGGACTAGTCAACATCGGTGAACATCTTCATGTTGATCATATCTACCATACGACTCATGCTTGACCTTTCGGTCTCTTGTGTTCCGAGCCCATGTCTGTACATGCTAGGCTCATCAAGTCAACCTAAGTGTTTCGCGTGTGTAAATCTGTCTTACACCCGTTGTATGTGAACGTTAGAATCTATCACACCCGATCATCACGTGGTGCTTCGAAACAACAAACTGTCGCAACGGTGCATAGTTAGGGGGAACACTTTCTTGAAATTATTATGAGGGATCATCTTATTTACTACCGTCGTTCTAAGTAAACAAGATGAAAAAACATGATAAACATCACATGCAATCAAATAATAGTGACATGATATGGCCAATATCATATAGCTCCTTTGATCTCCATCTTGGGGCTCCATGATCATCTTGTCACCGGCATGACACCATGATCTCCATCATCATGATCTCCATCATCGTGTCTCCATGAAGTTTCTCGCCAACTATTACTTCTACTACTATGGCTACCGGTTAGCAATAAAGTAAAGTAATTACATGGCGTTGTTCAATGACACGCATGTCATACAATAAATAAAGACAACTCCTATGGCTCCTGCCGGTTGTCATACTCATCGACATGCAAGTCGTGATTCCTATTACAAGAACATGATCAATCTCATACATCACATATATCATTCATCACATCCTTTTGGCCATATCACATCACATAACATACCCTGCAAAAACAAGTTAGACGTCCTCTAATTGTTGTTTGCATGTTTTACGTGGCTGCTATGGGTTTCTAGCAAGAACGTTTCTTACCTTCGCAAAGACCACAACATGATATGCCAATTGCTATTTACCCTTCATAAGGACCCTTTTCATCGAATCCGATCCGACTAAAGTGGGAGAGACAGACACCTGCTAGCCACCTTATGCAACTAGTGCATGTCAGTCGGTGGAACCAGTCTCACGTAAGAGTACGTGTAAGGTCGGCCTGGGCCGCTTCATCCCACAATGCCGCCGAATCAAGATTGGACTAGTAACGGTAAGCATATTGAACAAAATCAACGCCCACAACTACTTTGTGTTCTACTCATGCATAGAATCTACGCAATAGACCTAGCTCATGATGCCACTATGTTGGGGAACGTAGCAGAAATTCAAAATTTTCCTACGTGTCACCAAGATCTATCTATGGAGAAACCAGCAACGAAGGGAAGGAGAGTGCATCTACATACCCTTGCAGATCGCTATGTGGAAGCGTTCAAGAGAACGGGGTTGAAGGAGTCGTACTCGTCGTGATCCAAATCACCGGAGATCCTAGTGCCGAACGGACGGCACCTCCGCGTTCAACACACGTACAGCCCGGTGATGTCTCCCATGCCTTGATCCAGCAAGGAGAGAGGGAGAGGTTGAGGAAGACTCCATCCAGCAGCAGCACAACGGCGTGGTGATGGTGGAGGAGCGTGGTACTCCAGCAGGGCTTCGCTAAGCACCGCAAGAGACGAGGAGGAGAGAGGTAGGGCTGCGCCAGGGAGAGATCAAATCGCGTGTGTTGCAGCCCCCTAACCTCAAGTATATATAGGGGAAGGGGAGGGGCTGCGCCCCCATCTAGGGTTCCCTCCCTAGGGGGGCGGCAGCCCCCAAAACCCATCTAGGGTGCGGGCAAGGGGGGAGAGAGGGGGGAGCACCTAGGGTGGGCCTTAAGGCCCATCTGGACCTAGGGTTTGCCCCCTCCCACTCTCCCTGCGCCTTGGGCCTTGGTGGGGGGGCGAACCAGCCCACCTGGGGCTGGTCCCCTCCCACACTTGGCCCATGCAACCTTCTGGGGCTGGTGGCCCCACTTGGTGGACCCCCGGGACCCTCCCGGTGGTCCCGGTACGTTACCGATAAAACCCGAAACTTTTCCGGTGACCAAAATAGGACTTCCCATATATAAATCTTTACCTCCGAAACTCCTCGTGACGTCCGGGATCTCATCCGGGACTCCGAACAACATTCGGTAACCACGTATATCTATTCCTTATAACCCTAGCGTCATCGAACCTTAAGTGTGTAGACCCTACGGGTTCGGGAACCATGCAGACATGACCGAGACGTTCTCCGGTCAATAACCAACAGCGGGATCTGGATACCCATGTTGGTTCCCACATGTTCCACGATGATCTCATCGGATGAACCACGATGTCGAGGATTCGATCAATCCCGTATTCAATTCCCTTTGTCTAGCGGTATTGTACTTGCCCGAGATTCGATCGTCGGTATCCCGATACCTTGTTCAATCTCGTTACCGGCAAGTCTCTTTTACTCGTTCCGTAACACATCATCCCGTGATCAACTCCTTGGTCACATTGTGCACATTATGATGATGTCCTACCGAGTGGGCCCAGAGATACCTCTCCGTTTACACGGAGTGACAAATCCCAGTCTCAATTCGTGCCAACCCAACAGACACTTTTGGAGATACCCGTAGTGCACCTTTATAGCCAGCCAGTTACATTGTGACGTTTGGCACACCCAAAGTATTCCTACGGTATCCGGGAGTTGCACAATCTCATGGTCTAAGGAAATGATACTTGACATTAGAAAAGCTTTAGCAAACGAACTACACGATCTATGTGCTAGGCTTAGGATTGGGTCTTGTCCATCACATCATTCTCCCTATGATGTGATCCCGTTATCAATGACATCCAATGTCCATGGTCAGGAAACCGTAACCATCTATTGATCAACGAGCTAGTCAACTAGAGGCTTACTAGGGACATGGTGTTGTCTATGTATCCACACATGTATCTGAGTTTCCTATCAATACAATTCTAGCATGGATAATAAACGATTATCATGAACAAGGAAATATAATAATAATCAATTTATTATTGCCTCTAGGGCATATTTCCAACAGATGCATAGCAACGAGAGGGGAGAGTGTGATCTACGTACCCTTGTAGACCGACAGCGGAAGCGTTAGCACAACGCGGTTGATGTAGTCGTACGTCTTCACGGCCCGACTGATCAAGCACCGAAACTACGGCACCTCCGAGTTTTAGCACACGTTCAGCTCGATGACGATCCCCGGACTCCGATCCAGCAAAGTGTCGGGGAAGAGTTCCGTCAGCACGACGGCGTGGTGATGATCTTGATGTTCTACCATCGCAGGGCTTCGCCTAAGCACCGCTACAATATTATCGAGGATTATGGTGGAAGGGGACACCGCACACGGCTAAGAATATGATCACATGGATCAACTTGTGTCTATGGGGTGCCCCTGCCTCCGTATATAAAGGATCAAGGGGGGGTGCGGCCGGCCAGGAGGAGGGCGCGCCAGGAGGATTCCTACTCTCACCGGGAGTAGGATTCCCCCCCCCCTTTCCTAGTTGGAATAGGATTCGGGAAGGGGGAAAGAGGAAAGAGAGAAGGAAGGGGGGCGCCGCCCCCCTCTCCTTGTCCTATTTGGACTAGGGGGGGAGGGGCGCGCGGCCCAGCCCTGGCCACCAATCCTCTCTTCCACTAAGGCCCACTAAGGCCCATATACCTCCCGGGGGGTTCCGGTAACCTCCCGGTACTCCGGTAAAATCCCGATTTCACCCAGAACACTTCCGATATCCAAATATAGGCTTCCAATATATCAATCTTTATGTCTCGACCATTTCGAGACCCCTCGTCATGTCCGTGATCACATCCGGGACTCCGAACAAACTTCGGTACATCAAAATGCATAAACTCATAATATAACTATCATCAAAACCTTAAGCGTGCGGACCCTACGGGTTCGAGAACAATGTAGACATGACCGAGACACGTCTCCGGTCAATAACCAATAGCGGAACCTGGATGCTCATATTGGGTCCCACATATTCTACGAAGATCTTTATCGGTCAGACCGCATAACAACATATGTTGTTCCCTTTGTCATCGGTATGTTACTTGCCCGAGATTTGATCGTCGGTATCTCAATACCTAGTTCAATCTCGTTACCGGCAAGTCTCTTTACTCATTTCATAATACATCATCTTGCAACTAACTCATTAGTTGTAATGCTTGCAAGGCTTATGTGATGTGCATTACCGAGAGGGCCCAGAGATACCTGTCCGACATTCGGAGTGACAAATCCTAATCTTGAAATACGCCAACCCAAGATGTACCTTTGGAGACACCTGTAGAGCACCTTTATAATCACCCATTTACGTTGTGACATTTGGTAGCACACAAAGTGTTCCTCCGGCAAACGGGAGTTGCATAATCTCATAGTCATAGGAACATGTATAAGTCATGAAGAAAGCAATAGCAACATACTAAACGATCGGGTGCTAAGCTAATGGAATGGGTCATGTCAATCAGATCATTCACCTAACGATGTGATCCCGTTAATCAAATAACAACTCATTGTCCATGGTTAGGAAACATAACCATCTTTGATTAACGAGCTAGTCAAGTAGAGGCATACTAGTGACACTCTGTTTGTCTATGTATTCACACATGTATTATGTTTCCGGTTAATACAATTCTAGCATGAATAATAAACATTTATCATGATATAAGGAAATAAATAATAACTTTATTATTGCCTCTAGGGCATATTTCCTTCAGTCTCCCACTTGCACTAGAGTCAATAATCTAGATTACACAGTAATGATTCTAACACCCATGGAGCCTTGGTGCTGATCATGTTTTGCTCGTGGAAGAGGCTTAGTCAACGGGTCTGCTACATTCAGATCCGTATGTATCTTGCAAATCTCTATGTCTCCCACCTGGACTAGATCCCGGATGGAATTTAAGCGTCTCTTGATGTGCTTGGTTCTCTTGTGAAATCTGAATTCCTTTGCCAAGGCAATTGCACCAGTATTGTCACAAAAGATTTCATTGGACCCGATGCACTAGGTATGACACCTAGATCGGATATGAACTCCTTCATCCAGACTCCTTCGTTTGCTACTTCCGAAGCAGCTATGTACTCCGCTTCACATGTAGATCCCGCCACAACGCTTTGTTTAGAACTGCACCAACTGACAGCTCCACCGTTTAATGTAAACACGTATTCGGTTTGCGATTTAGAATCGTCCGGATCAGTGTCAAAGCTTGCATCAACGTAACCTTTTACGGTGAGCTCTTTGTCACCTCCATATACGAGAAACATATCCTTAGTCCTTTTCAGGTATTTCAGGATGTTCTTGACCGCTGTCCAGTGATCCACTCCTGGATCACTTTGGTACCTCCCTGCTAAACTTATAGCAAGGCACACATCAGGTCTGGTACACAGCATTGCATACATGATAGATCCTATGGCTGATGCATAGGGAACATCTTTCATATTCTCTCTATCTTCTGCAGTGGTCGGGCATTGAGTCTTACCAACTTCACACCTTGTAACACAGGCAAGAACCCTTTCTTTGCTTGATCCATTTTGAACTTCTTCAAAATTTTGTCAAGGTATGTGCTTTGTGAAAGTCCAATTAAGCGTCTTGATCTATCTCTATAGATCTTAATGCCTAATATGTAAGCAGCTTCACCGAGGTCTTTCATTGAAAAACTCTTATTCAAGTATCCCTTTATGCTATCCAGAAATTCTATATCATTTCCACTTAGTAATATGTCATCCACATATAATATCATAAATGCTACAGAGCTCCCACTCACTTTCTTGTAAATACAGGCATCTCCAAAAGTCTGTATAAAACCAAATGCTTTGATCACACTATCAAAGCGTTTATTCGAACTCCGAGAGGCTTGCACCAGTCCATAAATGGATCGCTGGAGCTTGCACACTTTGTTAGCTCCCTTCGGATCGACAAAACCTTCTGGTTGCATCATATACAACTCTTCTTCCAGAAATCCATTCAGGAATGCAGTTTTGACATCCATCTGCCAAATTTCATAATCATAAAATTCGGCAATTGCTAACATGATCCGGACAGACTTAAGCATCGCTACGGGTGAGAAGGTCTCATCGTAGTCAATCCCTTGAACTTGCCGAAAACCTTTTGCGACAAGTCGAGCTTTGTAGACAGTAATATTACCGTCAGCGTCAGTCTTCTTCTTGAAGATCCATTTATTCTCAATTGCTTGCCGATCATTGGGCAAGTCAACCAAACTCCATACTTTGTTCTCATACATGGATCCCATCTCAGATTTCATGGCTTCAAGCCATTTTGCGGAATCTGGGCTCACCATCGCTTCTTCATAGTTCGTAGTTTCATCATGATCTAGTAGCATGACTTCCAGAACAGGATTACCGTACCACTCTGGCGCGGATCTCACTCTGGTTGATCTACGAGGTTCAGTAGTATCTTGTTCTGAAGTTTCATGATCATCATCATTAGCTTCCTCACTAACTGGTGTAGGTGTCATAGAAACAGGTTTCTGTGATGTACTACTTTCCAATAAGGGAGTAGGTACAGTTACCTCGTCAAGTTCTACTTTCCTCCCACTCACTTCTTTCGAGAGAAACTCCTTCTCCAGAAAGTTTCCGAATTTAGCAACAAAAGTCTTGCCTTCGGATCTGTGATAGAAGGTGTATCCAATAGTTTCCTTTGGATATCCTATGAAGACACATTTCTCCGATTTGGATTCGAGCTTATCAGGTTGAAGCTTTTTCACATAAGCATCGCAACCCCAAACTTCAGAAACGACAACTTTGGTTTATTGCCAAACCACAGTTCATAAGGCGTCGTCTCAACAGATTTTGATGGTGCCCTATTTAACGTGAATGCGGCCGTCTCTAGAGCGTATCCCCAAAACGATAGCGGTAAATTAGTAAGAGACATCATAGATCACACCATATCTAGTAAAGTACGATTACGACGTTCGGACACACCATTACGCTGTGGTGTTCCGGGTGGCGTGAGTTGCGAAACTATTCCACAATTTTTCAAATGTACACCAAACTCGTAACTCAAATATTCTCCTCCACGATCAGATCGTAGGAATTTTATTTTCTTGTTACGATGATTTTCAACTTCACTCTGAAATTCTTTGAACTTTTCAAATGTTTCAGACTTATGTTTCATTAAGTAGATATACCCATATCTGCTTAAGTCATCTGTGAAGGTGAGAAAATAACGATATCCGCCACGAGCCTCAACATTCATTGGACCACATACATCTGTATGTATGATTTCCAACAAATCTGTTGCTCTCTCCATAGTATCAGAGAACAGTGTTTTTGTCATCTTACCCATAAGGCACGGTTCGCAAGTACCAAGTGATTCATAATCAAGTGGTTCCAAAAGCCCATCAGTATGGAGTTTCTTCATGCGCTTTATACCGATATGACCCAAACGGCAGTGCCACAAATAAGTTGCACTATCATTATCAACTCTGCATCTTTTGGTTTCAACACTATGAATATGTGTGTCACTACTATCGAGATTTAATAAGAATAGACCACTCTTTAAGGGTGCATGACCATAAAAGATATTACTCATGTAAATAGAACAACCATTATTCTCTGATTTAAATGAATAACCGTCTCGCATCAAACAAGATCCAGATATAATGTTCATGCTTAACGCTGGCACCAAATAACAATTATTTAGGTCTAATATTAATCCCGAAGGTAGATGTAGAGGTAGCGTGCCGACTACGATCACATCGACTTTGGAACCATTTCCCACGCGCATCGTCACCTCGTCCTTAGCCAATCTTCGCTTACTCCGTAGTCCCTGTTTCGAGTTGCAAATATTAGCAACAGAACCAGTATCAAATACCCAGGTGCTACTGCGAGCATTAGTAAGGTACACATCAATAACATGTATATCACATATACCTTTGTTCGCCTTGCCATCCTTCTTATCCGCCAAATACTTGGGGCAGTTCCGCTTCCAGTGACCAGTCTGCTTGCAATAGATGTTGGGGAACGTAGTAATTTCAAAAAATTTCCTACGCACACGCAAGATCATGTGATGCATAGCAACGAGGGGAGAGTGTGATCTACGTACCTTGTAGATCGACAACCGAAGCGTTTGGTTGATGTAGTCGTACGTCTCCACGGCCCGACCGATCAAGCACCGAAACTACGGCACCTCTGAGTTCTAGCACACGTTCAGCTCGATGACGATCCCCGGACTCCGATCCAGCAAAGTGTCGGGGAAGAGTTCCGTCAGCACGACGGCGTGGTGACGATCTTGATGAACTATTGCAGCAGGGCTTCGCCTAAACTCCGCTACAATATTATCGAGGACTATGGTGGAAGGGGGCACCGCACAAGGCTAAGAATATGATCACGTGGATCAACTTGTGTGTTTCTGGGGTGCCCCTGCCTCCGTATATAAAGGACTAAGGGAGGGGGGTGCGGCCGGCCATGGAGAGGCGCGCCAGGAGAGTCCTACTCCCTCTGGGAGTAGGATTCCCCCCCCAATCCTAGTTGGAATAGGATTCGCGGAGGGGGGAAAGGAGAGAGAGGGGCCGGCCCCTCTCCTTGTCCTATTCGGACCAAGGGAGGGGAGGGGCGCGCGGCCCATGTTGGGCTGCCTCTTCTCTTTTCCACTAAGGCCCACTATGGCCCATATAGCTCCCGGGGGGTTCCGGTAACCTCCCGGTACTCCGGTAAAATCCCGATTTCACCCGGAACACTTCCGATATCCAAACATAGGCTTCCAATATATCAATCTTTATGTCTCGACCATTTCGAGACTCCTCGTCATGTCTGTGATCACACCCGGGACTCCGAACAAACTTCGGTACATCAAAATGCATAAACTCATAATATAACTGTCATCGTAACCTTAAGCGTGCGGACCCTACGGGTTCGAGAACAATGTAGACATGACCGAGACATGTCTCCGGTCAATAACCAATAGCGGAACCTGGATGCTCATATTGGCTCCTACATATTCTACGAAGATCTTTATCGGTCAGACCGCATAACAACATACGTTGTTCCCTTTGTCATCGGTATGTTACTTGCCCGAGATTCGATCGTCGGTATTCCAATACCTAGTTCAATCTCGTTACCGGCAAGTCTCTTTACTTGTTTTGTAATACATCATCCCGCAACTAACTCATTAGTTGCAATGCTTGCAAGGCTTAAGTGATGTGCATTACCGAGAGGGCCCAGAGATACCTCTCCGACAATCGGAGTGACAAATCCTAATCTCGAAATACGCCAACCCAACATGTACCTTTGGAGACACCTGTAGAGCTCCTTTATAATCACCCAGTTACGTTGTGACGTTTGGTAGCACACAAAGTGTTCCTCCGGCAAACGGGAGTTGCATAATCTCATAGTCATAGGAACATGTATAAGTCATGAAGAAAGCAATAGCAACATACTAAACGATCGGGTGCTAAGCTAATGGAATGGGTCATGTCAATCAGATCATTCATCTAATGATGTGATCCCATTAATCAAATAACAACTCTTTGTCCATGGTTAGGAAACATAACCATCTTTGATTAACGAGCTAGTCAAGTAGAGGCATACTAGTGACACTATGTTTGTCTATGTATTCACACATGTATTATGTTTCCGGTTAATACAATTCTAGCATGAATAATAAACATTTATCATGAAATAAGGAAATAAATAATAACTTTATTATTGCCTCTAGGGCATATTTCCTTCAATAGAAGCACTCAGTTTCAGTCTTAGGTCCAGGTTTGGGTTTCTTCTCTTGAGTAGCAACTTGCTTGCTTTTCTTTTTGAAGTTCCCCTTCTTCTTCCCTTTGCCCTTTTTCTTGAAACTAGTGGTCTTGTTGACCATCAACACTTGATGCTCCTTCTTGATTTCTACCTCCGCAGCTTTCAGCATTGCGAAGAGCTCGGGAATAGTCTTATTCATCCCTTGCATATTATTGTTTATCACGAAGCTCTTGTAGCTTGGTGGCAGTGATTGGAGAATTCTGTCAATGACGCAATCATCTGGAAGATTAACTCCCAATTGAATCAAGTGATTATTATACCCAGACATTTTGAGTATATGCTCACTGACAGAACTGTTCTCCTCCATCTTGCAGCTATAGAACTTATTGGAGACTTCATATCTCTCAATCTGGGCATTTGCTTGAAATATTAACTTCAACTCCTGGAACATCTCATATGCTCCATGACGTTCAAAACGTTGTTGAAGTCCTGATTCTAAGCCGTAAAGCATGGCACACTGAACTATCGAGTAGTCATCAGCTTTGCTCTGCCAGACGTTCATAACATCTGGTGTTGCTCCAGCAGCAGGCCTGCCACCCAGCGGTGCTTCCAGAACGTAATTCTTCTATGCAGCAATGAGGATAATCCTCAAGTTACGGACCCAGTCCGTGTAATTGCTACCATCATCTTTCAACTTTGCTTTCTCAAGGAACGCATTAAAATTCAACGGAACAACAGCACGGGCCATCTATCTACAATCAAGCATAAACAAGCAAGATACTATCAGGTACTAAGTTTCATGATAAATTTAGGTTCAATTAATCATATTACTTAAAGAACTCCCACTTAGATAGACATCCCTCTAATCCTCTAAGTGATTACGTGATCCAAATCAACTAAACCATGTCCAATCATCACGTGAGATGGATTAGTTTCATTGGTGAACATCACTATGTTGATCATATCTACTATATGATTCACGCTCGACCTTTCGGTCTCCGTGTTCCGAGGCCATATCTGTATATGCTTGGCTCGTCAAGTATAACCTGAGTATTCCGCGTGTGCAACTGTTTTGCACCCGTTGTATTTGAACGTAGAGCCTATCACACCCGATCATCACATGGTGTCTCAGCACGAAGAACTTTCACAACGGTGCATACTCAGGGAGAACACTTCTTGATAATTAGTGAGAGATCATCTTATAATGCTACCGTCAATCAAAGCAAGATAAGATGCATAAAAGATAAACATCACATGCAATTAATATAAGTGATATGATATGGCCATCATCATCTTGTGCTTGTGATCTCCATCTTCAAAGCACCGTCGTGATCACCATCGTCACCGGCGCGACACCTTGATCTCCATCGTAGCATCGTTGTTGTCTCGCCAATCTTATGCTTCCACGACTATCGCTACCACTTAGTGATAAAGTAAAGCATTACAGCGCGATTGCATTGCATACAATAAAGCGACAACCATATGGCTCCTGCCAGTTGCCGATAACTCGGTTACAAAACATGATCATCTCATACAATAAAATTTAGCATCATGTCTTGACCATATCACATCACAACATGCCCTGCAAAAAAAGTTAGACGTCCTCTACTTTGTTGTTGCAAGTTTTACGTGGCTGCTACGGGCTTAAGCAAGAACCAATCTTACCTACGCATCAAAACCACAACGATAGTTTGTCAAGTTGGTGCTGTTTTAACCTTCGCAAGGACCGGGCATAGCCACACTCGGATCAACTAAAATTGGAGAAATTGTCACCCGCTAGCCACCTCTGTGCAACGCACGTCGGGAGAACCGGTCTCGCGTAAGCGTACGCGTAATGTCGGTCCGGGCCGCTTCGTCCAACAATACCGCCGAACCAAAGTATGACATGCTGGTAAGCAGTATGACTTATATCGCCCACAACTCACTTGTGTTCTACTCGTGCATATAACATCAACATATAAAACCTAGGCTCTGATACCACTGTTGGGGAACGTAGTAATTTCAAAAAAATTCCTACGCACACGCAAGATCATGGTGATGCATAGCAACGAGAGGGGAGAGTATGATCTACGTACCCTTGTAGACCGACAGCGGAAGCGTTAGCACAACGCGGTTGATGTAGTCGTACGTCTTCACGGCCCGACCGATCAAGCACCGAAACTACGGCACCTCCGAGTTTTAGCACACGTTCAGCTCGATGACGATCCCCGGACTCCGATCCAGCAAAGTGTCGGGGAAGAGTTCCGTCAGCACGACGGCGTGGTGACGATCTTAATGTTCTACCGTCGTAGGGCTTCGCCTAAGCACAATTGACAAAATGGTTAGGTGTCAAAAGCTTTGATCCATCTCTGGTGAAAAAGACAAATTTCCGCCGATTTAGTAGGAAGCGGGTTGAATTTGAACTGCAGCCCCCTCATAGTTTGCTCTTTATTTTTTCCAAAAATCATTTCTAGGTACATAAGTATCTATTTAATCATAGAAACATCAAAAGTTTCCAAGATTCAACCACTAGCTAGGAACGGTCAAGCCCGCCGTTTTGGCCGCATTTTGAAACGGACATAAAAAATTCAAAAAAAATCAAAAAATTGGAAAACCTTCGCATTGTGTCATAATATGTGACCAAGTTTCCAGAAAAAATAATAAACTTGTAATACGACAATTATTTTAAAAAAATATTCTCGGAAATGAGCTATCATGCGTGAAGATTCATGGCTTTCAAGCAAAATGAGCAATCTTATGGCCACATTCATGGCATAGTTTGTTCAAATGATCTCATATTATACACAAGGGTGCATCTTGGAATTCCAAACAATGTTGCCTAAGGGAGTTTTCATTTTCTTTGCACGGAAAATTCATTTTCCATTTTCCGAGTGCCTGAAATGAGTTTTTTTGAAGGACCTACCATATATTTGTTGCAAAATTGATCCAAATCAATTTTCTAAAATACTAGGCCATATTTAATGCATAATTGACAAAATGGTTGGGTGTCAAAAGCTTTGATCCATCTCTGGTGAAAAAGACAAATTTCCGCCGATTCAGTAGTAAGCGGGTCAAATTTGAACTGTAGCTGCCTCATAGTTTGCTATTTATTTTTCCAAAAATCATTTCTAGGTACATAAGTATCTATTTAAGCATAAATACATGGTTTGGTGGTGATACGTTGAGGTTTGGACGGTGGCCCAGGGCCCCAACTCCAAAGCGCGTAGACTCGCATGCCCGCCGCATGGTCACCGCGTGACCGTGGCGTTGCCATGCGTTCTGGGGAGCCTAGGCATGTCTAGTAGGTTAGGCACTCCCCGGGTAGATGCTTGGAAGAAAATAACAACAGAATAATCTCACGAGGAGACCGAACAATGCTCAAACATGAATTAGCACGCAAGTGTTTGATTAGTGGTACGGGAAATGCACATGGACAATGGGCCCGAGTTTTGGCCGAGGATGATCATCTACTAAGGACACTATCTTGGAAAATTTACAGCTCAAATGGAGGAGCCTATGTGTCATTTGCTTTGCAACATACCACACTGGATAGAAATATGAATGTTGAAGCCACACTCACATGTATTGTTAGATGGGGCTCAAATTTTGTGGAGAGCAATGATTTGGGAATAGAGAAGATGTGGCAAAAATTCAGCTCATTAGGATATGCGTAGCTAGTACTTCCTTCACAACAGTTCGAGTTGAACAAGAACTTTGGAAATTTGCCGAGGAAGATTTACCAGGCAAATAGAGTTGAATATTGTCATGAGGCAATGATTTGGATAGTAAAGAATGCCCTTTTTTGGGAATTTTGGGAACGACAGAAATATGGGTTGCTTCACAACCTAGGGCAAAAATTGACACATGGACATGACACATAGGCAAAACTGATGAGGTGGCGCCTAGTCATAGCAATAAGTACCAATGCATCCACGTTCACAACCTCATGACCATTTATATTGGTCGTAATCATGTAGAAATAAGGTCATTGGCGCCTCTTCTCTGCTTTGTGACCATTTGGTGTAAGCAATTTCACGGTTTGAGCCCTTCCAAGCGAAATGGTCGTGGATTTACGACCAATTCAGCTGGGGTCACTAAGAGAAGGTCACTAGTTGACATATTTCTTGTAGTGCAAATAAGAACCTCGCAACCAACGCGATAAAGGGGTTGTCAATCCCTTCACGGTCACTTACGAGAGTGAGATCTGGTAGATATGATAAGATAATATTTTTTTGGTATTTTTATGATAAAGATGCAAAGTAAAATAAACGGCAATAAAAGTAACTAAGTGTTGGAAGATTAATATGATGGAGAATAGACCCGGGGGGCATAGGTTTCACTAGTGGCTTCTCTCAAGAGCTTTAATATTACGGTGGGTGAACAAATTACTGTCGAGCAATTGATAGAATTGAGCATAGTTATGAGAATATCTAGGTATGATCATGTATATAGGCATCACGTCCGTGACAAGTAGACCGACTCCTGCCTGCATATACTACTATTACTCCACACATCGATCGCTATCCAGCATGCATCTAGAGTATTAAGTTCATAAGAACAGAGTAACGCTTGGGATAAACTCATGCAATATGATATAAACCCCATCTTGTTATCCTCGATGGCAACAATACAATACGTGCCTTGCTGCCCCTGCTGTCACTGGGAAAGGACACCGCAAGATTGAACCCAAAGCTAAGCACTTCTCCCATTGCAAGAAAGATCAATCTAGTAGGCCAAACCAAACTGATAATTCGAAGAGACTTGCAAAGATAACCAATCATACATAAAAGAATTTAGAGGAGATTCAAATATTGTTGATAGATAAACTTGATCATAAACCCACAATTCATCGGTCTCGACAAACACACCGTAAAAGAAGATTACATCGAATAGATCTCCAAGAGAATCGAGGAGAACTTTGTATTGAGATCCAAAGAGAGAGAAGAAGCCATCTAGCTAATAACTATGGACCCCAAGGTCTGAGGTAAACTACTCACACATCATCGGAGAGGCTATGGTGTTGATGTAGAAGCCCTCCGTGATCAATGCCCCCTCCGACGGAGCGCCGGAAAAGGCCCCAAGATGGGATCTCACGGGTACAGAAGGTTGCGGTGGTGGAATTAGGTTTTCGTGGATGCCTCTGATGGTTTGGGGGTACGTAGGTATATATAGGAGGAAGAAGTACGTCGGTGGAGCAACATGGGCCCCACGAGGGTGGAGGGCGCGCCTGGGGGGGGGGGTAGGCGTGCCCCCTGCCTCGTGCTCTCCACGTTGATTGCTTTACGTAGACTCCAATTCCTCTGGATCACGTTTGTTCCGAAAATCACGTTCCCGAAGGTTTCATTCCATTTGGATTCCGTTTGATATTCTTTTTCTGCGAAACACTGAAATAGGCAAAAAACATCAATTTGGGTTGGGCCTCCGGTTAATAGGTTAGTTCCAAAAATAATATAAAAGTGTATAATAAAGCCCATTAAACAACCAAAACAGAATATAATATAGCATGGAACAATAAAAAATTATAGATACGTTGGAGACGTATCAAGCATCCCCAAGCTTAATTCCTGCTCGTCCTCGAGTAGGTAAATGATAAAAACAGAATTTTTGATGTGGAATGCTACTTGGCATAATTTTCAATGTAATTCTCTTAATTGTGGTATGAATGTCCAGATCCTAATGATTCAAGTTAAAAGTCCAATATTGACATAAAAATAATAATACTTCAAGCATACTAACTAAGCAATTATGTCCTCTCAAAATAACATGGCCAAAGAAAGTTATCCCTACAAAATCATATAGTCTGGCTATGCTCTATCTTCATCACACAAAGTATTTAATCATGCACAACCCCGACGACAAGCCAAGCAATTGTTTCATACTTTTGGTGTTCTCAAACCTTTCAATCTTCACGCAATACATGAGCGTGAGCCATGGACATAGCACTATATGTGGAATAGAATGGTGGTTGTGGAGAAGACAAAAAAGGAGAAGATAGTCTCACATCGACTAGGCGTATGAATGGGCTATGGAGATGCTCATCAATAGATATTAATATAAGTGAGTAGGGATTGCCATGCAACGGATGCACTAGAGCTATAAGTATATGAAAGCTCAACAAAAGAAACTAAGTGGGTGTGCATCCAACTCGCTTGCTCACGAAGACCTAGGGAATTTTTAGGAAGCCCATCATTGGAATATACAAGCCAAGTTCTATAATGAAGATTATGGTGCTACTTTGAAGCACAAGTGTGGTAAAAGGATAGTAGCATTGTCCCTTCTCTCTTTTTCTCTCATTTTTTCTTTGGCCTTTTTTATGGCCTCCCTTTTTTTTATTTAGTCCGGAGTCTCATCCCGACTTATGGGGGAATCATAGTTTCCATCATCCTTTCCTCACTTGGGACAATGCTCTAATAATGATGATCATCACACTTTTATTTTCTTTACAACTCAATACTTAGAACAAAATATGACTCTATGTGGATGCCTCCGGCGGTGTACCGGGATATGCAATGAATCAAGAGTGACATGTATGAAAGAATTATGAACAGTGGCTTTGCCACAAATATGATGTCAACTACATGATCATGCAAAGCAATATGACAATGATGAAGCGTGTCATAGTAAACGGAATGGTGGTAAGTTGCATGGAAATATATCTCGGAATGGCTATGGAAATGCCATGATAGGTAGGTATGGTGGCTGTTTTGAGGAAGGTATATGGTGGGTGTAGGATACCGGCGAAAAGTGTGCGGTATTAGAGAGGCTAGCAATGATGGAAGGAAGGGAGTGCGTAAAATCCATGGACTCAACATTAGTCATAAAGAACTCATATACTTGTTGCAAAAATCTACAAGTTATCAAAGCAAAGTATTATGCGCATGCTCCTAGGGGGATAGATTGGTAGGAAAAGACCATCGCTCGTCCCCGACCGCTAATCATAAGAAAAACAATCAATAAATAAATCATGCTCCGACTTCATCACATAACGGTTCACCATACGTGCATGCTATGGGAATCACAAACTTTAACACAAGTATTTCTCAAATTCACAACTACTCAACTAGCATGACTCTAATATCACCATCTTCATATCTCAAAACAATTATCAAGCATCAAACTTCTCATAGTATTCAACACACTCATAAGAATTTTTTTACTAATCTTGGATGCCTATCATAATTAAAGCAAATTACCATGCTGTTTTGTAGGACTCTCAAAATAATATAAGTGAAGCATGAGAGAACAATAGTTTCTATAAAACAAATCCACCACCGTGCTCTAAAAGATACTCCCTCCGTTCCTTGATATAAGGTATATAGATTTTTAAGAATTTTTTCGAAATATAAGGTGTATTGCCTTGAACCACTCGTTTGGATAACTTTTTAAGGGATTTGATTACATTTCCTTACATAGGGCAAGCTCCTCTATTTTCTCATGTCAATTATTCAGGTGTAGTCTCGCCCAAAACTTGTGAAATTTTTCCTCCACATGTGTTCTTTAATTTTTGTGCCAAAAACTATAGACCCTATATTTAGGAACGGGGGGAGTATAAGTGAAGCACTAGAGCAAAAACTATATAGCTCAAAAGATATAAGTGAAGCACATAGGGTATTCTAATAAATTCCGAATCATGTGTGTCTATCTCAAAAGATGTGTACAACAAGGATGATTGTGGTAAATGTTAGGGAACGTAGTAATTTCAAAAAAAATTCCTACGCACACGCAAGATCATGGTGATGCATAGCAACGAGAGGGGAGAGTGTGATCTATGTACCCTTGTAGATCGACAACGGAAGCGTTTGGTTGATGTAGCCGTACGTCTCCACGACCCGACCGATCAAGCACCGAAACTACGGCACCTCCGAGTTCTAGCACACGTTCAGCTCGATGATGATCCCCGGACTCCAATCCAGCAAAGTGTCGGGGAAGAGTTCCGCCAGCACGACGGCGTGGTGACGATCTTGATGCACTACCGTCGCAGGGCTTCGCCTAAGCACTACTACAATATTATCGAGGACTATGGTGGAAGGGGGCACCGCACACGGTTAAGAATATGATCACGTGGATCAACTTGTGTGTCTAGGGGTGCCCCTTGCCTCCGTATATAAAGGATCCAAGGGGGGGTGCGGCCGGCCCTAGTAGGAGGCGCGCAGGAGGAGTCCTACTCCTACCGGGAGTAGGACTCCCCTTCCTTTCCTTGTCCAAGTAGGAGAGGGGGAAGGAGAGAAGGAAAAGGGGGGGCGCCGCCCCTCCCTCCTTGTCCAATTCGGACTAGGGGGAGAGGGGGCGCGCGGCCTGCCCTGGCAGCCCCTCCTCTTCTCCACTTTAGGCCCATGAGGCCCATTAACCCTCGGGGGGTTTCGGTAACCCCCCGGTGCTCCGGTTTTATCCGAAACTTCCCCGGAACACTTCCGGTGTCCGAATATAGCCGTACAATATATCAATCTTTATGTCTCGACCATTTCGAGACTCCTCGTTATGTCCGTGATCACATCCGGGACTCCAAACTAACTTTGGTACATCAAAACTCATAAACTCATAATATAACTGTCATCGAAACCTTAAGCGTGCGGACCCTACGGGTTCGAGAACAATGTAGACATGACCGAGACACGTCTCCGGTCAATAACCAATAGCGGAACCTGGATGCTCATATTGGCTCCTACATATTCTACAAAGATCTTTATCGGTCAGACCGCATAACAACATACGTTGTTCCCTTTGTCATCGGTATGTTACTTGCCCGAGATTCGATCGTCGGTATCTTAATACCTAGTTCAATCTCGTTATCGGCAAGTCTCTTTACTCGTTCCGTAATACATCATCTCACAACTAACTCATTAGTTGCAATGCTTGCAACGCTTATGTGATGTGCATTACCGAGAGGGCCCAGAGATACCTCTCCGACAATCGGAGTGACAAATCCTAATCTCGAAATACGCCAACCCAACATGTACCTTTGGAGACACCTGTAGAGCTCCTTTATAATCACCCAGTTACGTTGTGACGTTTGGTAGCACACAAAGTGTTCCTCCGGCAAACGGGAGTTGCATAATCTCATAGTCATAGGAACATGTATAAGTCATGAAGAAAGCAATAGCAACATACTAAACGATCGGGTGCTAAGCTAATGGAATGGGTCATGTCAATCACATCATTCTCCTAATGATGTGATCCCGTTAATCAAATAACAACTCTTTTGTTTATGGTTAGGAAACATAACCATCTTCGATTAACGAGCTAGTCAAGTAGAGGCATACTAGTGACACTTTGTTTGTCTATGTATTCACACAAGTATTATGTTTCCGGTTAATACAATTCTAGCATGAATAATAAACATTTATCATGATATAAGGAAATAAATAATAACTTTATTATTGCCTCTAGGGCATATTTCCTTCAGTAAACTAAAAAGCAAATACTCAAATCATACAAGACGCTCCAAGCAAAACACATATCATGTGGTGAATAAAAATATAGCTCCAAGTAAATTTACCGATGGATGAGGATGAAAGAGGGGATGCCTTCCGGGGCATCCCCAAGCTTTGGCTTTTAGGTGCCTTAGATTATCTTGGGGTGCCATGGGCATCCCCAAGCTTAGGCTCTTTCCACTCCTTGTTCCATAATCCATCAAATCTTTTACCCAAAACTTGAAAACTTCACAACACAAAACTTAACAGAAAATCTCATGAGCTCCGTTAGCAAAAGAGAACAAAACACCACTTCAAGGTACTGTAATGAACTCATTCTTTATTTATATTGGTGTTAGACCTACTGTATTCCAACTTATCTATGGTTTATAAACTCTTTTACTAGCCATAGATTTATCAAAATAAGCAAACAACACACGAAAAACAGAATCTGTCAAAAACAGAACAGTCTGTAGTAATCGGTAACTAACGCAAACTTCTGGAACTCTAAAACTTCTGCCAAAATAGGACGACCTAAATAATTTGTTTATTGATCTGCTGAAATTGGAATCAATATTTATCACGTTCTGGTAATTTGTAACAATTGTTTTCGTGAACAGAAAGTTTCTGGAATTTTCAGCAAGATCAAATAACTATCATCCAAGAAGATCCTATTGGTTTAACTTGGCACAAACACTAACTAAAACACAAAAACAAATCTAACCAGAGGCTAGATCAAAGATTTATTCCTAAACAGAAGCAAAAAGCAAAAAACTAAAAGAACAAAATTGGGTTGCCTCCCAACAAGCGCTATCGTTTAACGCCCCTAGCTAGGCATAAAAGCGAGGATAGATCTAGGTATTGCCATCTTGGTTTTAGGGAAGAAAAGAGCAAACTTGTTATCTATGGAATTAATCTTTCTGTTTTGATAAAGCACGTGGCTATTAATGGTGGAAGAAAGATTAAGCACGTTATGAAAATTTGCATCTAAGCTAGCCTTTATCCCTTTGATAGTTTCGTTTTGATAAGAGAGCAAAAGAGAGGTAGAATCAACCTTCTCATTCATGGGGTGCCCAAATATAGTTTTCATCTTTTCATAGGTGTCTACGGCATCCCCTTCAAGAAAACCTTCTTCAAAAATAGAGTCTAAGACATGCTTAAACGACGAGGGTAGGGCAACATAAAAGCTTTTTAAGTAAATTTCGATTTGATATTGAGGTACATAGCTAGCCCGGATTCTTAGTAATCTATCCCAAGCATCTTTCAAAGACTCATCGAGTAAATAACGAAAAAATCCGGAATCATCTTCATCAAAATTGTTTAGACTCTCATTGATGACCCCGGTAGGTTTTTCTATAGCATCATTGTTTATGAGCTTAGAGAGGACAGAGGGATTATCCAAGGTACTAAAACCCGGGAGAGAACCCCGAACCCTTTTTGATTCAGACATAACGGCGACAAACTCAAGGAATACGAGAAAAGAGAACACGGAAAAGAGAGGGCGAATAAAATGGCAAGGGTGAAGTGGGGGAGAGGAAAACGAGAGGCAAATGGCAAATAATGTAATGCGAGGGATAAGAGTTTGTGATGGGTACTTGGTATGTCTTGACTTGACTTGACTTGGCGCAAATCTCCCCGGCAACGGCGCCAAAAATCCTTCTTGCTACCGCTTGAGCACTGCGTTGGTTTTTCCTTGAAGAGGAAAGGGTGATGCAGTAAAGTAGCGTAAGTATTTCCCTCAGTTTTTGAGAACCAATGTATCAATCCAGTAGGAGACCATGCACAAGTCCCGCGCACCTACACAAACAAATAAGAACCTCACAACCAATGCAATAAAGGGGTTGTCAATCCCTTCACGGTCACTTACGAGAGTGAGATCTGATAGATATGATAAGATACTATTTTTGGTATTTTTATGATAAAGATGCAAAGTAAAATAAACGGTAATAAAAATAACTAAGTGTTGAAAGATTAATATGATGGATAATAGACCTGGGGGCCATAGGTTTCACTAGTGGTTCTCTCAAGAGCATAAGTATTACGGTGGGTGAACAAATTACTATCGAGCAATTGATAGAATTGAGCATAGTTATGAGAATATCTAGGTATGATCATGTATATAGGCATCACGTCCGCGACATGTAGACGGACTCCTGCCTGCATCTACTACTATTACTCCACACATCGACCGCTATCCAGCATGCATCTAGAGTATTAAGTTCATAAGAATAGAGTAACGTTTGGGATAAACTCATGCAATATGATATAAACCCCATCTTGTTATCCTCGATGGCAACAATACAATACGTGCCTTGCTGCCCCTGCTGTCACTGGGAAAGGACACCGCAAGATTGAACCCAAAGCTAAGCACTTTTCTCATTGCAAGAAAGATCAATCTAGTAGGCCAAACCAAACTGATAATTCGAAGAGACTTGCAAAGATAACCAATCATACATAAAAGAGTTCAGAGGAGATTCAAATATTGTTGATAGATAAACTTGATCATAAACCCACAATTCATCGGTCTCGACAAACACACCGCAAAAGAAGATTACATCGAATAGATCTCCAAGAGAATCGAGGAGAACTTGTATTGAGATCCAAAGAGAGAGAAGAAGCCATCTAGCTAATAACTATGGACCGAAGGTCTGAGGTAAACTACTCACACATCATCGGAGAGGCTATGGTGTTGATCTAGAAGCCCTCCGTGATCAATGCCCCCTCCGGCGGAGCGCCGGAAAAGGCCCCAAGATGGGATCTCACGGGTATAGAAGGTTGCGGTGGTGGAATTAGGTTTTCGTGGATGCTTCTGATGGTTTGGGGGTACGTAGGTATATATAGGAGGAAGAAGTACGTCGGTGGAGCAACGTGGGCCCCACGAGGGTGGAGGGCACGCCTGGGGGGGGGGGGGTAGGCGCGCCCCCTGCCTCGTGCTCTCCACGTTGATTGCTTTACGTAGACTCCAAGTCCTCTGGATCACGTTTGTTCTGAAAATCACGTTCCCGAAGGTTTCGTTCCGTTTGGACTCTGTTTGATATTCTTTTTCTGTGAAACACTGAAATAGGCAAAAAAAACAGCAATTTGGGTCGGGCCTCTGGTTAATAGGTTAGTCCCAAAAATAATATAAAAGTGTATAATAAAGCCCATTAAACATCCAAAATAGAATATAATATAGCATGGAACAATCAAAAATTATAGATACGTTGGAGACGTATCACTACTCCATTAAACAGTACTCACATTTTGCAAGAGCACGATACTTCAAGATGCTACTACAAGATCACTACCCCAAGATGCTACTGCAAGATCACTACCCCAAAATGCTACTGCAAGAACTACTCCAAGATGCAAACACTATTGTGTGCTCAATTACTGCAAGCTACTGGATCTAAGGAACCTCCTATTACTACTCAATTAGGAAAATCAGCTGCTCAACTACTTTTGTCAAATCAACTACTACATCAAATCAGATGGTCAACTACTGCTCAATTAATAGCAACAAATCAAATGCTCAACTACTCCTATTGCAAGCACTACTGTAGCAAAGCAGCTACTGTAGCAAATAAGCTACTGTAGCAATTCAGATGCTCAAATACTACAAGCAAATCTGCTTGCAAACTTTATTGCTAGGAAAAGAGAGCATGGAGAAGATTGAGTCATACCAGGCGTACGAAGCCGTGGCACCGTGGCATGGCGCGGCAGTGGCGCTCCGGCGGTTCCTCGCCGCCGCACATATCCGACTACTCCTCGCTGCCACATAGATCCATGACGTCAAGATCGGATTGGCCAAGAATGTACATCTCGATCTTCATCCAAACCTCAAGCACGAATACCTTAGCCAATCTTCTCCAACCAGGGCAATCTAGGTTTGACCTCTTTCATTTTTTTTTACCAAAACAATTAAGTTAAAGCCCTCTTTTGTTTCATGGTGCGCCTCAACTATGGACTGGAACCTTGAACATCTCTAGGACTTCAAGCCTTGTTAAGCAAGGGATGATGTGAGACAAGTTAAAGGGTAAAAAAGTGAGACATTTGTTTGGCACATCTGTGTAAGAAGGCTCAACAGGCTTATGAAATCTGTCATTCTTACAAACATATTGTCTTCACCCGAAGTTCTCTCCAAGCACAAGGAGAAACGATTGTTGTACATCCACATATGCCAACCTCTCTTCTTACTCCCCCTCTTCCCTTCCAACCCGGTTGTCGCCACACTCTGGGCACAATGGGTCCATTTGCTACATTCACAACCATTACAATGTTCAATTGTTAGAATAAATGGTAAAATAAATCTATGGCTTGAACAATCTATGAAAAAAAATCGACATGACCTTTGCTAAAAGTTGAACAGATTGAGTTTCAGAAATTTGACGAAATGTTGACAAATCAACATTTCGTCAAAACATTGGCACTCATGTATATTTCCCTATAAAACAAACATCGGCACTCGATGGCCGGTAGCACACAACGTACACACATATATCCATGCATACATACATGAACATATATCGGCAAAATATCGAAATATATCATCATATAAAACCCATAAAAATTTCAGCGTATATGAATTCGTTTTGTAATAAAATAAATGTACGATTTTTTAAAAAGGGAAAAATAAGAAGAAAAAAACTAAATTCGAAAAGAGAAAAAAAGAAGAAAGAAAGAAAACGAAATCGAAATCGAAATCGAAATCGCTCGTTAAGTGGGCTGGCCCGTCTGGAGGTTTCTTCAGCAAAGCGTACCTACTCCACTCGGTCCTGTCCATCTCTGTTCTCTCTATCCATCCATTCCCCCCCACGCGCCGCCACCGGCCGTCCAGCATCGCCGCCCCCATTCCCACCACATCTCTCCTCCGACGCGCTGCACCCATCGTGCCCAGGAGGATTTTCAGATCTAAATCCTGCCGCTTCCGCCGCCCCATGGAGGAGGAGAAATCTGCGGACGAGTTGAGCCCGGACAGATCTCTAGTGGCGGCGGCGGTTAGTCGACTCACCGACGACCTCATCGTGGAGATCCTCTCCCGGCTCCCCTTCCGGTCCGTCTGCCGTTTCAAGTGCGTCTCTAAGCCCTGGCGCGACCTCATCGCCCACCCCGCCCACCGCAAGAAGCTGCCCCAGACCCTCGCCGGCGTCCTCTACACCACCATCCCCGACGCCGGCGGCTTCCGCCACCACTTGGCCGGCGCCTACGCCGAGGGTCTTGATCTCGACACTTCACTCACGTTCCTGCCACATACGGAGTACAGGTACTTCGGGCTGGAGCACGCCTGCAATGGTCTCCTCCTCTGCTCCTACTACCCGGACGCGGGATCTCAAGTCCGTTTTGTCGTCTGCAATCCGGCCACCCGGAGGTGGGCGGAGCTGCCCCCCGGCCCGCAGCCGCGGCCAAACACATGCGGCTTTCACTGCCAGTTCCACCTGGCTTTTGATCCAGCAGTCTCATCCCATTTTCACGTTTTTGATTTCGAGCGCACTGACGACGTCGGCCTCACAGGAGTGAGCATCTACTCATCGAGAACCGGAGCCTGGACCCGGAGGGATACTGGATTGCTTGACAATGTTGTACTGGAACATCACAGTGTCCTGCTTCATGGTATGCTGCATGTTGTGGGCAACCGGCGTCGGACCAACAGCAACAACACTTGGGAAGACACTACTGTGCTGGTGGCCGTGGACATGGAGGGCAAGGTGTGGAAGACCATCTCCATGCCACGCGGACAGTTCTATTATAGGGTTGGGTGGTCACAGGGTTGCCTGCACTATGCTACTATATCTCCAGTTCCTCTCACTGCCAGCAACGACGACGATGAAGATTCACTCAAGATGGCTGAAGAGGTTGCGATCTGGCGCCTTGAGGATTATGATACCCAACAATGGGCCCTGAAGCACAGTTTCAGAATCGATGAGGTGCTGAACCTAGCTGAGGTGGAGTACCAGCTGGTTGGGTTCCATCCCGATCGTGACATCTTCTTCTTTGTCAGCATGGGTCTTTTTGATGGCGATGCACGAGATGCGGCTTCATTGCTGTCGTGGGACATGCGACGTCACCAACTCTCAAGTGTGCTCGATCTCGAGAAATGCAGTGTCGGGCCATATCGGCCTTATGTTCCTCTCTTCTCATCAGAGCCACTAGCAGATGCAGATGGGCACTAATTCAGTTTGATTTCTGCTTGGGCTTGCTCCGATCAATGGAATAATCATGTATGTGTACACCTGCACTTCTTAATCTTCTTGAATTATGTTAGTCAGTTTGTTCTGTGGGGCTGAATTATACTATATACTGTTATCCAGCTTTCTTGGCCATGACATGTCATGATTATGGTTGTCCTGAATCCTAGTATTAGTGAGTGCTACTTGTGAACTTCGTTTTGTTCCTTTTCAGTTATCATATGTTTGCTGTTGCTGATTAATTCAGTCTTGTTTAGTTGATGAATTCGGTCTTATGCAGTAGATGAGCTCATGAATTAAGTGCATAATGCAAACTTTGCTGAGAAGTTTCCTTGTTTGGTGTATATGCACGTGCATTTGGTTTGTCTCAATTATTCATCAGGTGATAAACTAACGGTTACCATGTAGGGTTGTTCATCAAATATAGTGGTATAAAAGGTGTTCGGATAGTCCTTTTCATGACCTGAATTTTATCATCACTCGAAACTTCAGCAGAAATATTCGTAAGAATTTTTTTTGTAGCGGGGTTTGACAGGTTGAAGCTGACCTGTATTGGGAAGATTGCTCTCCATTTAACACCGACAGACTAAAAATAGCATAGTTTGAATTGTTAGAAGGGGATGCTGTCACTTCTTAAGCTTACTAGAAAAAGAAAGAAGAAAGTCCTTTCTTTAGGAAGTAATGTAAATCTGGTGCAGGCGGTAAAGACATTTTATTATATGCCAATTCCTTTTATAAGAATTTGTTTGGTCATTCTGAATGTCTAAAGAATATTACCCTGGATATTGAGATGTAGTCTGTTTTAAATGATTTAGAGAGGGAGAGGGAGAGAGAGAGAGAGAGGGAGAGAGGGAGAGAGGGAGAGAGGGAGAGAGAGAGAGAGAGAGAGAGAGAGAGAGAGAGAGAGAGAGAGAGAGAGACCTAAATGTGCTGGTGCAAGTAGTTTACATCAGTACATACCTATCTGCCGTCTCAATGGTATTTTAAAAATCTTTACAAAGGCTATTAATAATAGGGATGCTGTTGTAGGACAAGATTGTTGCTCTAGTGAAACAATTTTTATAGAAGGTCGTTTTATTTTGGATGGGGTTTTAGTTCTGCATGAGGTGCTGCATAACATGCATAGAAAAAAGATAGACGATGTCTTCTTTAAGGTAGATTTCGAGAAAGCATACGATATGATTAACTAGCTTTTCTTAAATTTGTCATTATTAAAAATGGGTTATGTAATAAATTCATTAACTGGATTATACAAACACTGGAACATGGTAAAGTAGTTGTTATGGTTAATTATTAGGTAGGGCTTTTTCTAAAACTAAAAAAAGGTTTAAAGACAAGGCGTTCCCCTTTGTCCGATTCTGTTTAATATTGTAATAGATATTTTACACTTGGTTTTACTTAGAGCTCAGGAGATGGGTTTGGTGCAAAATTTAGTACAACACCTTTATGGGGGTGGTTTGAATATGTTACAGTATGCTGATAACACGATATTTATGTTTAAAGCAAACCTAGAAAGTGCTCGCAATGTCAAGATTATTTTATGTTTGTTTGAACACCTGTCTGGTTTGAAAGTTAAACTTTCGTAGAAGTGAATTATTTTGTTTTGATCGAACTGTAGAGGATAAAAAGGATTATGCTGCTATTTTCACATGTGCCCATCTATGTTTTTAAGGCGACGCTTCGCTTTAAGGCGCTGGGGGGGGGGGGGGGGGCCTCGACGCCTAGGCGTCGCCTTACGGACGCCTTAAAAACATAGGTGCCCATGGTTGCTTACCATTTAGATATTTAGGTATACCAATTAATTCAGTTAGGCTATTTAAGAAAGATTGGGATGTGCCTGTACAGAAAATGGGTAAAAAGCTTTGCACCTTGGAAAGGTAGGGGTCTTTCATATGGAGGGAGGCTAATTCTTATTAGAGGTAGTTTGAGTATTATACCTTTATACATGTTGTCTCTTTTTGAACTGCCTAAAGGTCCTAGTAAGAAGATGGATATTTTTTAGAAAAATGATGTTCTGGCAAGAGGAAGATAATGTAAAAAATTACCATCCAGCAAAATGGGAAGTTGTTTGTAGACCTAATGATATGGTGGGGTCTTGGGATAGTGGGTTTAAGTGTAATGAATATTTCTTTACTTTGTAAATGAATTTGGAAGTTGCAGAATGAGCTAGGTATGTGGCAGTCCATAGTTAGGGCCTCTTTGATTCACAGGATTTTAAAAACACGGGAATATGGAGAAACAGAGGATAGGATTGTCATGGTTATCTCAATCCTACAGGATTTTGGGTTGTCTGATCGCATCATAGGAAAAACAAAGGATTCTTTCAAAGAGGTTTGAGTGGATGCTAGAAATCCTATGGAAAGTAGTACAAAGAAATTCTTAGGAAAAATTCCTATAGGATTCAATCCTATGAATCAAACAACCATCGTAGGAAAAAAATCCTAAGGATTCTAATCCTTCATTCCTTTGAAAATCTTTTGAATCAAAGGAGCCCTTGGAAATAAGTATATTGGTAAATCTACTTTAGGAGATTGTAAAGCTAAGGTTGGTTAATCTCAATTCCGACAGGGCATTCTGAAAGTTAAACCTATTATTTCCCAGTATTGTAAAAAAAATTATCGGTAATGGTAACAAAACTAGGTTATGGGAAGATCCCTTGATAGGAAAAAGAAGAAACTCTTTGTGTGATATTCCCTGGGTTGTATTTTCTTACTTCCAGTGTCATTTTCTCTGTTGCAAAAGCATTGAGTGAGAATATGAGTCTCATTACATTTAGAAGGAATCTGTGGGGAGGGACTACAGCTGTGAGAATATGAGCTGAGTCAAAAGCATTATGCCCAGGTATCCAATTTACAGAAAGTGAGGATAAATGTTTTGGACTTTAAATAAATCCGGCAAGTTTACTATAAGGCCTCTGTACTCTAGTTCAAAAACTGAGCAGGTATTGTGGCCTCACATGAAGATGTGGCAAGCTAGAATTCCTCTAAAAATTGAAGTGTTTGTTTGGCTTTTGCTCAAAAGAAGAATCTTGTTATTTTGAGGAAAACATAGATCACTTGTTCTGTAAATGTTGCCAAATTCATGTGTGGAATCATTAAAGCTGTGATATGTTTAAATGATATACCTATTGCTGTAGAAGATTTTAGTAGCTGGATAAATAGCTTTTGTAGAAAAGTAAATAATCTGATGGTTATGTGTGTAGCAGCAATTTTCTGGACTTCATGGAAGCCAGAAATGTAAACGTTTACGCGCGTGATCCTAGTGTAATTGTCTATCAAACTGCTCATTGGTTGTTATATTGGTCTAATTTGCAGAGAGACTGAAGGACGCCGGGTACTCCCAAGCCGTGGCGTCTCAGCTCGCTAAGGTGGCCGTGGACTTCTTCCTGTCCTATGGGTCGCAGCAGGATTGGAGTGGGATGATGCTACACGAGATATGTTTGATATATTGTCGTTGCGTTCGGTTACCCTTTATATGGATGAGGGGGTCATCTTTCGATTACCCTTTATCAGGTGGTTTATCTTGGAGTCTGGTTATCTCGTTTTGAGCTGGCGAGTGTCATGTTATGGGCGCTTGCCTGGGTGGCCTATTTCTTTGTTGTTCTGGATTGGTACTTGCATTCTTGTGGTCTGACGGCTGTTTCATCGGTTTCATTTCAATGAAATGAAATCGGGGCGAAATCTCCTTAGTGTGGAAAACAATCAGCAAGGTCGGGATTGTCCTTTTGGACAAGAACAAATAAACAGCTCAGGCTTAAACATCTGTTCATTTCAGCTGACATCTGTTGCTTCATGTAAACCACTGTTCAGTTATCTTGGCCAAACGAACATCATTCTTTTCTTTTATCTGGCTGAAAGAACAGAATTATGACAATCCACCATTACCGACTTTCCAAAAATTTCATATAAAAAGCTCAAAAGAAAAACAATTCAAATTCTCCTCCAGCCATCTCTGCCTTGAAACCCTAGTTATGCTCTTGTTGTTAATGTTCATGTTATTTTTCATATGAGAAACTGCAAAAAGAACAGTTTTTTTTGCATCATACTCAGTTTTTAACATGACTAGTAGAAGGCCCGTGCGTTGCTATGGGCAAAAGCCGAATTCCCATGCATTGCCACGGAATAATAAAAATATCAACACGTTGATCAAACTATTCTTCTAATTTAGAAATATGGGTTAAGCATGGTTACACTTAGATTTCATCATGCAACGATGAATATAAATTCTCTTCACTTTTTTTCCTTCTGGGCAATCTTCGTATGTCCTTAACTAACCAAATCGATCGCTACCACCACCCAAGAACTCATAACTGGATATATATCATCCATTTTTAAGTAGTATTAGTACTCTCTCTGGAAAGAAGAAATATAAGAGCAAGCACTCATAACTGGATATATATTATCCATTTTTAAGTAGTATTAGTACTCTCTCTGTAAAGAAGAAATATAAGAGTGTTTCGATCACTGAAGTAGTGAATCTAAACGCTCTTATATTTCTTTACGGAGGGAGTACCACTCAACTTTACGCATCCATGTGTCACTATTACAAGGTACACAAAAGTTGACAGTCAATATTACAAGGTACACATAGATTGACAATCACTATTACAAGGTACACAAAGATCGACAAATTCACATAAGCCTCTTATTTCAGCAATAATAGCACAATCAATGCAACCTTCAAATAATAAGCTCATTGTATATAGGAAAGGTTCCATTTATCTTGAATCAAGATTTTTCAATAATAAGTTGGATATTTATCTAATGTTTTTGAAGCTGGGGGATATGTATACAATTAGTATCTTTATTACAAACACAATGGCCTGGTCGTGGTCACAGCAGTAGGCGTCGAGGTCTTCATGCTGCCACCGCTCTCCTTTCGCCTCTCCACCAAGTTGAGAGACGGTGCGACGACGGCAAACCTATCACCGGCCTTTAAGTCCGTCTGCTTTCACGCCGGCCACGGTGGTCAACCTCGCCCCGAGCATCGACTTCTTCAGATGCGCGATGGCAGATGCCTCGCTCTCCCTCGGAAACACCATGATGGACACAATCGACCTTGCCCTGCCCGCCGGCATGGTCGCCATCGCAAGCATCACCTTCCCATCTAGCCCGCGCTCGCCGACCGCCTCTCCCACAACCCGCTCAACAACTACCCGGCTCCTGCTTCCATGAAAATGCAATATGTTTCATAGTCACCAAAAGGCAACAGAAGTAAGATCACCAATTAAATCCTAGTATGATGAAACATTTATGCCAAAATAGGAAATGTCTCCAAATCAAGCTAGCTGCGGCCAAACTTTGGAACCTGAAAAAAATGGAGGGGAAAACGAAATCAGGAAAGGCAAGAGAAAGAAAGTCATATAGGATAAAATTATCTCACTGCTCCAAACATATTCAGTACTGCTAAGAAATCTCCTTATTAGTTCTTTTATTATAGAATTAGCCCACTGATGAGATAAGATAGTAAATATAGTTATTTCTTACAACAATCTTTGGAAGATTAGTATTAAACATATACATCGGGAATTTGCAAAAGGAACATATACATCGGGAGAAGAAGTGGTTTTTTTCCAGAGAACTAACTGAACAAAGAAATTACAATTAATTAAGTAGCACATAGTCTGTGATGTAATTCGTAGCAGTACAGGTCCGCTGATGTTACCACACAAACACAAATTACCTGAAGCCTGCCAATCAAATCGAGTACGGTACGTATTAAAAGAACTACTATGTGAGCTAAGGAAGCAGCATCGAGGACGCAAGGAAATACGATTGTCACTTGTCAATACATTCCCCTAATCTCCCCAATTATACACTACATGCTCATACACTTCTATTTTTGTCTAGGTCTGCTGGCTGTGAAAACTGAAGTATGTGGATGTTTTTTACCTGTAAGTGCAGCTAGGGATGAATGTAATTCAGAAAACTAAAATACAAAGTAGATGTTTTCTGCTTGTAAGATAGATCTGCTACCAACCATTCACAAGGATTAAGCTAGATGCTCGCAAACCTTGTTCAGGAGGTTGCGATGGCTAAGATAGGTGACGAATTCTCATGTTTTTTTACTGGCTCCTTAGTACTATGAAGAAACCACCCAGCTCTGCATCCAAAACTTTTTGCTGCAGCCAAAAAGAATCAATAGTTTTGTCCTTCAAGAAGTAATGCTAATCAAGCAACCAATGCTATATTCAGTAAGACATTTAATACAGGCGAATCCTTCCATGAAAAATCATATCAAACTTTCTCCAAAACAAGGGTAACAATCTGATGGTGCATCACAATGGGATGTTGATCACGTTGAAATAGAGTTCAAATTCCTTGCAAAGAATAAGATTGCTGTGAGGAAACTGAAAAGAAAGTTACAATTCTCATAAATGGATCGGCTGCAGGCATGCAGTACCTGAACACAGCACACACGCACCTCCTTTTCCAATCAGCAGATTGCGATCTGCACGAGGTCACCACCCAGCCACGCCTGGCCACCCCCCGCGCTCTTGATTAGCGGCGACAGCGTTATCCATCTACGTCAGCTAGCTGGAGAAACAAAGCCATATGTTACACTGAGAGTCAAAATCGATGATCCCACAATTGTAACAATAGAACAAATAACCCAACCTTAAACTGGAAAGCTGCTACTTGGCTCCAGGCTCCATCTTCATGGCCTTCGATCTGCTGATTATAGATCATCAACCCTCCTATATTAGCCGCGACCCTCGATTCTTGATACATCGAATGATAGGGGAGGGGGTGGGAAGACCATGGAAAAAAGGGTATATCGGATCGAACCTGCTCTATCAGGTCGTCTGGGTCAGTCCTACGAAGCAGGATGGCGGAGCTCGGCGACAGACAGCCGTCTGGATCCTGCAGGTGCACAGGGCATCCACGGGACAAACACGCCCAACACAGCACACTCGCATGCCCGCCATGAACAGATCACGTATGCCCACTCGCACGCACATGCAGAGACGCACGCCATCAATCCAACGGTTTCGCCATGCGCGCTGGAGAAGGGGGATGCAATGGAGGAGAGTGCACACGCAAAAAAGGAATGGGCGTTGATGCTGGGCTTTGGCCGCCCGACGTTGTTGTCGTCGTGGGAGGCTCTGAACGGCTGACGGCCGCGGCTAATGTATTGAACGCATACCTCCTATTGGACGAAGATTGTGGGAGGCGAGCAGGGAGAGACAGAAGAGCGGCGGCTTCAATGACGGCGAGTCCCCGACAGCGGCAGGGTGCCCCTCCGATAGCGACGCGGCGCGGTCGATGGTGGGAAGGCGTGACCAGATCGACCTCTCGCGTAGCCGGCCGCCACCGCTCGCAGACAGAGAGAGATGTGAGAGGGGAGGGACTTCCATGGGAGAGAAGAGAGGATGCGTTGACCTGTGGAGCTCACCGTCGGATGCGTCATTTGTGCCGCCGCCGCCGCAAGGGAGAGAGGTCATGGAGGAGACCGCGCGGGCGCGAGCCCCGTTGCGATGCGCGAGTTGTGGGAGAAGACCAGAGCGATGCAGGCGTGGCGGCGCGGGATCCGGCAGGTGGTCGGACGGGTGTGGCTGAAGGTGGGGGGAGGGAAGGGAAGGAGGAGGCCGAGCCGAGCTGTGGGCGCAACCTGTACGAACCCTAGCGTGAGAGGGGATCGAGCGCATAGGAGAGGGAGGAGAGGAGCGTCTCGTGGGAGACAGATAGGCGAGACGGAAAATAACTCAGATAAAAAATAACCAACGAAATTGAGGATGAAAACAACCGTCTCTAATGGGACGAAAATTAACAGTTTCCATCGAAATTTACAAATATCCGAAAGACATGCCATATAGAAATCTCACAAGAATTTTGCATAGAACAAGCTACGGATTATATAATTTCTGCAAGGAAATGGTAACCTTGCTCCTGATTAAAATTTGTAAAACCCCGTGCTACTGCACGGGCTAAGAATTTTTGAAAATCTATAATATTATACATAAAAGTTGCAGTAATTATTTACTTGAAATCTCATACAAATCGGAAGTACAAAATATTTATAATTATTTTTACTGCTTATTACGTATAAAATATTATATTTCCATATGCCCTATACTTAAAACATAGTGGATCATCATATATCTTTGAAATGGACTATGCTTTGATGCCTTTGTGTCAATGATATATGGGCCCAACAGGTGGCTGGCCCACATGTAAGTGACCCAAAGGCAGGTGTCTTTTAAGGCACCGAAGCTGCGTCCCTTTGAAATTTATGTATACCTTTCTCACATCCACACACACCTGAGTGGCTGAGTGTAGTTTATAAGTTTCGCCGTGACAACTGACGACGACGATGACTGTCACGCAATAACGCTAACTTCTGCTAGTGGATGGTGGCCGATGCTTTTTCTTCGAACAATTAAAAAAACTTAAAATCTTAAAAGTGCGCGTGTACTATTACGCGTGATCGAGCGGTCGGCTCTTACACATGCATGCATGCAATCTTGTGAACCAAATTTGTCTTTATTCATGTGACGTGGCACCTACTAATACGACGGTTATGTGGAATAGACATCCCATTTAATTACATGTTTGATGGGTCCGCACATGCATTAATTCGGGTTTTCAAAATTTCAAAAAGTCATATCTTGCAATCCACGCATCGGAATTCAGATCTGTTTTCATCGTTGGAATCATTCATGACGAGATCTTCAAAACTAAATCCCTAATGGGTATATTTCGACAAATTTTTTATGCCAACTTTTATGCTATATTGTCAACTATATTACTACATGGTGCAACTTTTAGTACTGGATTGTGCAACTTTTTTCAAAACCAATTTAGGAGCTACATGATAACCGACTTTTAGTAATGTGCAACTAGTCTACTACCCATCCAACTACCTAGTAGTCGATGTGCAACCCCCCTCCCTACTCGTTGGTGTGTAGTCTTTCACTGCTGGCACACTATGCCCACCTACCCCGCCGACGATATGTGCAACTTAGCACGTGGTTCCATCCAACTGACTAGTAGTCAATGTACAAGTCCTTCCTTTCCCCTACTTATAGAACTGTACACACCAAGTTGCACATAGTCTGTTGGCAGTTGGCCGGGGCAACCAACGAAATTGCACGTCTCATTGGTAGGGATATATGGTTAAAACTTCATAGGGGTAGTGAAAAGTTGCATAGAAGTGGGGCGCTAAAGTTGCACATCGAGAAATAAGAATGACAGGAATCCTCCCGGCTCCTCATCGTTTGGATCCCTGGTCGTTGGATCTGCGTGCTTGATCGGACGTGGACCGTCAGATCAAGCTCCCAGATGACCTGCACTGTCGGATCGAAGAGTTGACACTGTAGGAATGAACAGTTTCACCCCACTGTAAAGATCCCGTGCCACCGGACGTAAATCTTGCCCCCCGCCAAGGGTATTTCGGTCTTTTCGCGTCCAGGCCTCGTGCGTGGTGGGCTGTGGTTGGCCCGTGCGGCTATGGGGTGGGGGAGGGCAGCTGGCTCGCCTCTCATTCGCCCCTTCCTTCCCTAGCGCCTGCCTCGCCTCCTCGTCCTCCCATTCGCCCCCATCGTCCCCGCACTCGCCGCCGCCTCCGCCACCGCCACCCTTCATCCCCTGTGCTCTGCCTCCTGCCCTGTCGTCCCCTCCCGTCCCGTCGCCCGAATCACCTTCGCACCGGTCGGGCTGGGGCAAGAATAGAGATGGCAGCGGCGGCCGGATGCGAAGACGGCGGGGCGCCGACCACTCCCGTGAGACTCGGCGGCAAGCAGCGCGCGCCGAGGGGTCGAAGGGCGCTCCGGATCCAGATCCGGGCGCGGTGGCGGCCATGGCCGAGCTTGAGCCGAGGCATGTGGGCGCGTTGGTTAGCGCGGCGGCGGTCGTGGCCGAGCTCTGAGCACGGCGGCGGCCATGGCCGAACTCGAGCGTCTCGTACGTGACGATTCAGGGGCGCCACCAGACGAGAGGAAAGGAGGAGCGAGCGGCAGAGAGGGGAGGAGGTAGAGGTGCTTCCATGGCTGCTGCTCTCCTCGCGGTGAATTCTAGCCGCCGCCGCCAGTCCTCTGCCCTCGTGCTTAGTCTCCTCTCCTCCCCGCCCGTCGCCCACCTGCTCGGCCTCTTCTCCTCTCCGCCCAGGAAGCCACGAAGCTGCTGCGCCACTCTTCATCCATAGCCGCCTCTCCTGTCGCCGCACACCTGTGAGGACAAGGAAGACACAGCCGCAGCGGCTCTCTCGGTCAGACATGTGAAGGCCGCCGCTCCATGGTGAGATCCCCTCCCTCCCTTCCCATCCACAGGCTCGTCTCCCTCTCTCACTGACAGTTGTTCCTACCATCGTCTTGGCTTGCAGGTCCTCAGTCGTCATGGAGCCGGACGAGCTCGCCTTGCAGATCGTGTGAAGACCCGAAACAACAGGCCCAGTTCGCTTCTAGACATCCAAGGTCATAAGCCAGCCTACCACCTCTACTGCTGCAAGTTTGTGTTAATTTTTATTGTTTGCTTCTTCTTTTGGTGAAGCAAGTGAACCGATTCATACATTTTTCGGTTGCCTTCCTTAATATGTTAGGTGCTTATGAGTTTGGCGTGGGCCGTCGTTGTTAGATTCTGCTGGTTTAGGATATTTCGTTGGTTTGGCTGTTGGTTTGAGTCGGTCCAAGTTTTAGGTGTCACTCTTGAGGGTTAATTCGATGGATTACATTAAGTTAAAATATGGCGTAGATTTTTGGCCGTTCCCGGTTTTTTGTCTTAAAGATTGGTTGTGTCAATCACATGCCTTGTTGATTGTAGGGATAGTGCCTCTATCGTGGTTGCGGTTCAGTGGGGTTTAGGAAGCCATTATTAGGTGCTTGATTGGAGCTTACCAAGTGAAGGGGATGAGATGGACTATGGATGGGCCCTGTTGTTGGAAATTGTCTCATCAGCTATCCTTAGTGCTAATTTACATAGACTATTTTGTTTTATTTCGGATGCAGAATGTATCATATGGTCAAATACGAATAATTGGAATTGAACATAATTTTTGTGAATTCAAAAATATTAATGGAATTGAACATAATTTTTGCGAATTCAATTTTTTTTCATGAATTGAAAATTATTCTAAAAATTTAAAAACTGTTCGTGACTGACAAAATAGTTGTTTGATTCATAAAATGTTCGCTGATTCAAAAAATGATCATGCATTTTAGAAAATGTTTGTTAAATCAATTTTTTCGTGAATTTCAGAAATTATTCCACCAATTTCCAAAAAAAGTTCGTCGATTCTACAAATGTTCGGCTATTCAAGAAAAAATGTTTTAAAAAATCTTCACGATTTTAGAAAAATGTTTGAAAATAGTATAAAATGTTCATGAATTCAAAAAATATTCGTGAATTGAAAAAACGTTGATGGTTTTAGAAAATGTTTGCAAATCTGTAAAACCGTTCACGAGTTAAAAAATATTCATGATTTTCAATTTTTTTTTCATGATTTCACGAAAATGAGAGTGGTAGTGTGTCTCGGCGATGCAGCAAAATGTGGTCATGGCTTTTTCTTCCGTTGCAATCGTACGGGCCGTTTTGCTAGTAGTACAGACGTACAGTGTAGCTACCCCGAAGCGAGGCCGGCGGTCAGAAGGCGCTCGTCCACTACGGCGCGACTCCTCCCATGGCTCTTGTCTCCGAGGACGAGGGCCAGGAGTCCGCCCGGGAAGACGGGAGAGCCCTCGCCTCGCCTTGCAGTTGGTGGTGCCCGTTGGAAGGCACGCCTCTGTCTCCCTCCTCTGAACGCAAGGATGTTTGAGAGAATGCCCGGCTGTTTCTTGAACCAGTAAAGCCCATCTCAGTGCTCCAACTTGTATAGGTGCTAAGCCTTTCACGTAGGCAAAAAATCTGATGTAGCAAGTTATTTAAGAGGAGAGAGAGGAGTGTGGTGACCCTAGGAAGAACCAATGCTAAGCGCGTGAACCTAGGCAAAACATTTAAAGGAAGGAAGCCCACCAATACATGAAAAGATTTAGTTGCTAAATCATTAAATGAAGCAAGCTTAGTAACCATAAGCTAAGCACCTATGCATTGGGGAGTATAGTTGTTAAGCTATTTAATGTGCTTAGCACCTCATCTAAGCACTCATGCATTGGCAGCAGCCTAAGCGTTGACCTTCTTCTCATTAGTGCTCTCAACATGCTGTTGCGCGGCCTGTCCTTGCCATTTCCTGCCGAAGTCTTTGCGCAGCCTGTCCCTCCCTTCTTCATGCTCAGGCAGAGTGCTTGGGGGAAGAGATTGTGAGGAAAGAAAATTCAGGATCCAAGAAGCTAGCTAGCTCGGTAGGTTGTTGCTGCTGCTTTGTTTGTTTTCAGAAAGGGGATCACAATGATCTTCCCCTCTGTTCATCTACCAGGTTCTTTGTATCCACCGGCAGATTGCGCTCCGGGACAGGCATGGTGGACGTCATGGGCGGCGTCGCGTGGATCATCGGGGTGGCGCTCAAGATCAAGGAGGCGGCCAGCACGGTCCACCAGAATAAGAAGGACCGCCACCACATCAAGAGGCGCGTCGAGATACTCAACAAAACGCTTTCGCACCATGAGAACAACACGGAGCTGATGGAGGACTCTGCGGTGACGGCCGCGCTCGAGGCGCTCGAGGTCATCACCGTGTGCCAGCAGGAGAGGTGCATCCTCTGCGCTTTCTACACCGCCGGGAGGCTGTCCCGGAAGCTGGGCAAGGTGGAGCAGCGCATATCGTACCTCAACTCCGACGCGATGCTGACCATCATGAGCTACCAGCTGCTCAGGAAGTTCCATGATGGTGCTCCACCACATCCACCCACACAGGTCTGAGTACTAATTAATCACCCTCTCTCCTGCATCCAGAAGTGGTCATTGTGGTTATGAAGAATGATAAAGTCAAACTTTCATTGCTGCACCTTTTTGCTTTGTTTTGTTTTGTTTTGTGGTATCTCTAAAAATAAATTAGTTAATTTAGATTACATGAGTGTACATGTTGTTTCTTCACAAGCAAAACTACTTTCTGCCTACCACCATGCATAACATATGCATTTGCGATTTTCAGATTTACTCTCCTGGCACACACACGCCATTGCAACCACCAAGTCGGTCACAAAAGGTAGTGAGGATGATACCAGTGTATACCCCTACGCCATATATGTGTCTGTATAAATGAATGGTAGTATATATGTCTGAATCCTTGACTACCAGGTGTCAAAACAAAATCAAGATGAAGCCAACAAGCGAGCTCGGCCCCAACAGTTATTTCTCAGTCGATATTTGTAGATGTGCGATGGAGATCTTTTCATCTATTTGTAGTGGCATGAATCTCATTGATTAGATCGGATGATTATTAGCGTCGACTTAGAAAATGTTACTTTCTGGCTACCATCATGCATGACATGTGCATTTTGGAATGTTTCAGATTTACTCTACACACACACCATTGCAATCACCGACTCTGGCAAAAAAGGTAGTAAGGATGATAGTGCTACCGTACAAATATGACATATATGGAGCATAAACAATTGAACGATAGTATGCTGAATTATATCTACCAGACATGTGGATACCCCCATATATATGTATGTACAATATAAATGATAGTATATATTTCTGAACCCCTGACTACCAGATGTCGAAACAAAATCAAGATGAAGCCAACAATCGAGTTCAGCCCCAACAGGTATGACTCCCACTTGCACATGTAAACATGTCCATGGGAGTAACTATTTTGTGTCGATTTAGAAATAGTTATTTCTTGGTCGATACTCCTAGACGTGCGATGGAGATCTTTTCATCTCTTTGTACTGGCATGAATTTCAATGACAGATCGAATGGTTCTTTAGTGCCTACTTAGAAGTAGTTACATGTTTTTGTCCCCAAAAAAAACTACTTTGTGTCTACCACCATGCATGACATTTGCATTTTGGAATTTTTCAGATGTACTCTCCTGGTACACACACACACGCCATTGCAACCACTGACTCCAGCACAAAAGGTAGTAAAGGATGATGCTGATAACGTACATACATGACACATATGGAGCATAGATGATTGAACGATATTATGTTAAATTATTTCTACCATACACGTAGATAACAATATGCCATATATATGTTGATGATTGAACGTTAATATGTCAAGTTATATCTATCATACATGTGTATACAAATGATGGTATATATAGTGCGTGAGCTCTCGAAGCCGCAAGAATCGCAAAAATTACTCATATAGGCTGAAAACTCGTGAAAATATGCCGCAAACAGGAAAATTGCTCTATAACTAGGCCAGCGTGGTCATTTTCTGTCTATTGGGCCTTTCTTATAACAACCAGCCAAGATGCACCCTTTCGTAACTGGGCTACAACCAACACGAGAAAATCATGAGATGAATCGATGGATTAGTTGCCTGTCGAGCAGAGACGAGGAACTCGGGGAGATGGGAACGGGCGCTCGCGCGACACGCCCAAACCCTAGCTCGGTACTCCATTCTCGAAGACAATCTAGCCACTGTGGAGGGCGGACTGCCGGAGGGCATCGATGAACGGTGAGCCGCTAGAGTATTGGTGCGCGGCCGGGCTACTACTCCGTCGGGCAAGGCAGGTGAGGGTTACGTACGATCGATAGTGCAAGCGCCCAGGCGGTGGCTCCTCCTGTGAAAATTTCATTCCGACTCCGGTGGACGGTGGCTCTTCGCCGTCCACAGTAGCCGCGCCAGCAGCACTGCCAAGTGTTCGACCAACACAAAGCCGCGACCAAGACGCGGCAAGCACCAGACTGTCAAAGAGGGCTACCATGGCACACGACAATTAGGTGAGTCATTCTCTGTAATTTAATGAAAAATTATGCAATTTAACATTGCTTGTGTCGATTCAAATTATGTTTGTTCAAATTCAGAATTGAGCATGTTGTGATAGATCAGAAATGTGATACATCTGATTTTTTTAAGGCCAAAATGTACTTTAGCTTACAATGTGCCCGGGCTTTAGCAATTCTCTGGCTCCGCCACTGTATATATGTGTGTGAATACTTGACTACCAGATGTCCAAATTATATCAAGATGAAGCCAACAAGCAAGTTCAGACCCAGAGACCAAGGCCCCGGGTATGATTCCCACTCATGCTAGTAAATATGTCCATGACAATGGCTATTTCCCTATCAACTCAGAAATAGTTATTTCTGGGTGGACACTCAATATTCGAGGGCATGCGATGAAGATATTTTCATCTCTTTGTACTAGCATGAACCTCAATGATCAGATCGGATGGTTCTTCGTGTCGACTTAGAAATTGTTATGTTTCTCAATCGCATGATAAATAGCAAAACCATATGTCTATAAACCTCTACATACAATAAGTGACCACTAATGTCCCCATCTCCAACTATTAATGACACAGAACTTTTGAAATTCCTAGGTTCCCAAGTTTGGAGATTGGGACTCGCACCATGCGGGCCACTTGGACCAGCCGGAGAGCTACCAGAGAAGCTCCAGGAAGAGTTGCACACGTAACCCTGAGTCGGGGGCGATAAATATTTAATTTTTGTTTCCTAGCGTGTATAGTAAACATGCGTGTTTATTTATACTTTCAAAAAATGATGCGCCACATAAATGATTACATATGCAAGTATGTGAAAACCACTGAGTCATTGTCTCCGCAAAAAAACTTCCATAACAACGGACAAACCACCGGCTTTCCGTTCGGTCACATTAGCTCTTCCATAAAAGTTATCGTTCAGAAATAGGTAGTGTCAAGGGGGAAGTGGTTTCACCACGTCTCAAGGGCGACATGCTACTTGTTCAAGGGGACATGTTGCTCGGGGCCCACTCTGAGTTGGACGAACCCTTTAGGCGTACCACTCCTGGCTTCGTTTGAAAGAGTCGTGCAATTACCAAAACAGAGGAGCCCGTGACAGGCAAATAGAAGAGTCAAGGACATCAAGGTCTTCCTTGTGCGACAATACGATGGCCATTGACCAAGACCAAGACCCCTATATAACGTAGCAAGACAGGGGGGGGGGGCTTGAAACTCTCAAAAAACCCTAGAAGCATAGCTTAGCCGATTAGTAAACTCTCGACATCCCCCTGAGATCATCCACTTCCGATCCTGGCAACTTGACATCCAACTCGGCGGATCACAATATTGTTGTCTTATAATCACCCCTACAATGTGATTCCATATAAGCAGGACTAGAAGTAGTTATTTTTCAGTCAATACTCTTAGACGTGTGATCTTTTCATCTATTTGTACTAGCATAAATCTCAATGATCAAATTGGATGATTCTTAGTGTCGACTTAGATATAGTTATGTTTCTCAATATCACTAGATAAATAGCAAAATTATATCTATATGTACCTCTACATGCATTATGTGACTAGTAATATCCCCATCCCCCAAAATACATGACACTGAAAATTTTAAATTCCTAGGTTCCCAAGTTTGGAGTTTGGAGCTTGCCCTATGCGGACCAGGCGGAGGGATTTTCTTTAATCTTTAATAAATGCAGGGCTAATAGGCCGGGTCCGGTAAAGTCTTCAATTTATTTTCCTAGCATGTATAGTATACATGTTTGTCTACTTGTACTTTCAATTAAAACTTAATATGCACCATATAATTTTATATCTGCAAATATGTGAAAACTACCGTGTCGTTGCCTCCACCAATTTCTTCTCCATAACAATGTGACAACCACCATCTTTTTGTTCGGTCATATGCTCGGTTCCATAGAAGTTGTTGTCTAGATATAGTTAGAGTCAAAAAATTAAATCTTTTGTTACTAGCAATATATAAAATATTAACCAGATATGCTTGTTATGCATGGATTTGCATTGGAAAGGATGTTCACATTATATAGTATGAATCTTTCTCACAAAATAAATTAATTGACTAGTCCTTTGGATACAGCAATAAGACACAAGTCATTAAAATAGTTGTATCCAAACATATTTTTAGTGCACAAGATATGTCTTAAAATACAATGCCCTTAATTTGTCCAACTAGTAGCTGGTGCACTAGATAAGTCCCTACTTTTATGATTTTTACGTTGGTACACTAAATTTGTCCTAAGGAGTATATAAGTAATAGTAACATTAATAGAGTCCGTTCCCCAACCATCGTCCGTTGGTCAGATGGCCGGTCCACCGCGCAGCCTGGTACAGAAAATTGTTGAAGCTGCGTGCAACATCAGAGAAGCATTGGAGACGGTTCTCCAGAACAGGGATGATTGTGTTGAGATTAACAATCGTGTTAACAAAGTTAGCACCGTCCTCTTGCTGCTTTAGGATATAAAGGTGGTGGGCGAGCCGGTGATGCGGGGTACCCTGGAGAAGCTCCTCATGACCTTCTCCCATGCCCACGCGCTTGTCACCTCTTGTCAAAGAAGGTGCCTCAACATCGTGTGCCTTTCTAACCCGCCTGGTCGACTGTCCAGACAGCTACACGAGGTGTTGGATCAGATGGTGTCTAACATCGATGACATGACGGACATCATCCTAAAATGTAAGGCGGATTTTGGTTCAATAAGACATAGCTTTGATCAATGATTAAAATTGATATTTAAGAATACCTACTTATTGTTGTAGGGACTATATATAGTATAAGATCTTGATAACATTTATTAGATGTGAGAATTAATGTGGTGGACTTCCAAGATAATTAGATCTTGATAACATTGTAATACTCCAAAGACAATGTGTCTCCTATGAGCTCTGATAAATGTGATTCTTGTTTATTTCCCTTTTTTCCTTTTCTAAAATAATGACTCCACTCCTTACAAAAGTGCATTTCAGTTTTTGTTGCAATTGACATTAACTATTTGTGTTACTTGACTTTTCCCATGTAGACACCAATGTGCCAGAGACGTCCTAGGTCAATCCTAAGGTGTAGAAAGCTTTCAACGAGGAAGGTAAGCATTCTACTTTCACCGTGTTGATCCCATTGTGTTCTAGTAGGTTCTTTTTCAAACCATTAGTCATATATGCTTAGTTAATTTTTGTACAAAACTATGTTTGTGGGTATAAAACTAGTTGTTGCCAATTGATGCATGGAAACTCCCCCTATAGTTGTCACCAGTAACTTTGTCCCATTGTTGAACTTTTTCTCAGATGAGGTATATGACAGGCGATGGACTCGGGTTACTACATGTGAAGTTTATATATTTCCTGTGTATTTTACTCTTTTTTATTTTCATGATATGTAAGGAAACATGATGGTGTGTGTAAGGTGTATATTGTGTCGATGATAGTCATGGTGGAATCATTTGCAAATCAATTTTCGGGAACTATTGGCAGACTTGTAAATAACTAATAAATGGTACATCTGGTATATGTTTGAGACGTTTGGGTCAGAATCAAGCTTGATTTTAACTAGTTATTATGATAGTATATGTGTAAGGTGTACATTGCTCCGTGATAGCCATGGTGGAATCATTGGCAAATCAATTTTCAGTATATGTTTGTAGTTTGTTGAACCTCTAAATGTGTTGTTGCTATTTATTTTTATTTTTTGTTGTGTTTCTTAAACATTTATGAAAGTTTACAAGCGGACGTTCAATGTAAGCGAAGTACCGTTCGGGCGGGACAATCGACAGAGCATAAAAGGCAGGTGGAGGTTAGAATATGTCATTGCATTATTAGAGTTGAAACTATCCCATTTTTAGAAAGCAACCAACCGTCGATCCATCCTGAAATACATCTATGATGGTGCATGCATGCACACACGATTAAGTCCGTAGTTTGTTGCACCTCTAAATATGTTGACGCTATTTATTTATTTTGATGTGTTTTCTTAAACATTTATGAAAGTTTACATGGGAAAGTTGAAGGTAAGCGGAGTACCGTCCGGATGGGACAATCGAAAGAGCTTAAAAGGCAGGTGGAGGTTAGAATATCCAGTTGGTAGAGTTCAACTATCCTATTTTTAGGAAGCAACCAACTATGGATCCAGCCTAAAATAAATCTATGATGGTGCATGCTTGCACGCACTTTTTTGCACCTCTAAACGTGCCTTACTAGGACCAAGGGGGCCGTGCCCCCCACCCCCACCCCACCCTAGAGAAATTATGTGCAATACTATTATTTGTTAAGCTATTTTTTTAAGATTCAATGTTTAAGCAGCATTTGCCCTTTTGGCCCCCTCAACAATCTATGTCAAGCTCAGCCACCGCGTCCAAGGTCAATCCTAAGGTGTAAGCATTCTACTTTGACCGTATTGAACCCATTATGTTCCAATTACGTAGTTTGTTGTTCAAACCATTAGTCGGCTCCCTGCGGATGATCCCAGGGATCCTCCCGACACTCGCGGTGAACTGGGCCCGATTGCGCCCTGCTGCCGTGGGACTAGCACGGGCGCATGCACCAACGAAAGCTGGAAGAGCAACCTGGATGCACATAAGCTGGTACAGAATAGAATCCACACCATGAAAACAATCAAAAACTATTAGTTGTTGGAGATATTCCCTAGAGGCAATCATGTATGATGTTATTTCCTATGTGTTTATGAATGAAGACAGTCCTTGGATGTAATCAATGATGCTTGTTGGCAAGTACATGACTTGTCTGTGAGATCTTGTGTTGTATGATACGTCCTAAATGTTGGGGAACATAGTAATTTCAAAAAATTTCCTACGCACACGCAAGATCATGGTGATGCATAGCAACGAGGGGGAGAGTCTGATCTACATACCCTTGTAGATCGCAACGGAAGCGTTGACACAACGTAGAGGAAGTAGTCGTACGTCTTCTTCCCGATCCGACCGATCCAAGCACCGTTACTCCGGCACCTCCGAGTTCTTAGCACACGTACAACTCGATGACGATCCCCGGGCTCCGATCCAGCAAAGCTTCGGGGAGGAGTTCCGTCAGCACGACGGCGTGGTGACGATCTTGATGTTCTACCGACGCAGGGCTTCGCCTAAGCACTACAACGATATGATCGAGGTGGAATATGGTGGCAGGGGGCACCGCACACGGCTAAGGAATGATCTCAATGATCAACTTGTGTGTCTAGAGGTGCCCCCTGCCTCCGTATATAAAGGAGCCAAGGGGGAGGGGTGCGGCCAGCCCTATGGAGGCGCAGGAGGAGTCCTACTCCTACCGGGAGTAGGACTCCCCCCCCCCCAATCCTATTCCAAGTAGGACTCCCAAGGGGGAAAGAGGGAGAGGGGTGGCCGGCCACCTCTCCTAGTCCTAATAGGACTAGGGACTAGGACTAGGGGAGGGGGGAGGCGCGCAGCCCATATGGGCAGCCCTTTCACCTTTCTACTAAGGCCCACTAAGGCCCACATGATTCCCGGGGGATTCCGGTAACCTCCCGGTACTCCGGTAAAATCCTGATTTCACCCGGAACACTTCCGATGTCCAAACATAGGCTTTCAATATATCAATCTTTATGTCTCAACCATTTCGAGACTCCTCGTCATGTCCGTGATCACATCCGGGACTCCGAACAACCTTCGGTACATCAAAATGCATAAACTCATAATAACTGTCATCGTAACGTTAAGCATGCGGACCCTACGGTTCGAGAACAATGTAGACATGACCGAGACACGTCTCCGGTCAATAACCAATAGCGGGACCTGGATGCCCATATTGGCTCCTACATATTCTACGAAGATCTTTATCGGTCAGACCGCATAACAACATACGTTGTTCCCTCTGTCATCGGTATGTTACTTGCCCGAGATTCGATCGTCGGTATCCAATACCTAGTTCAATCTCGTTACCGGCAAGTCTCTTTACCCGTTCCGTAATACATCATCTCACAACTAACATATTAGTTGTAATGCTTGCAAGGCTTATGTGATGTGTATTACCGAGAGGGCCCAGAGATACCTCTCCGACAATCGGAGTGACAAATCCTAATCTCGAAATACGCCAACCCAACATCTACCTTTGGAGACACCTGTAATGCTCCTTTATAATCACCCTGTGACCTCGTTAATCAAATAACAACTCATTGTTTATGGTCAGGAAACATAACCATCTTTGATTAACGAGCTAGTCAAGTAGAGGCATACTAGTGACACTTTGTTTGTCTATGTATTCACACATGTATTATGTTTCCGGTTAATACAATTCTAGCATGAATAATAAACATTTATCATGATTATAAGGAAATAAATAATAACTTTATTATTGCCTCTAGGGCATATTTCCTTCAGTCTCCCACTTGCACTAGAGACAATAATCTAGATTACACTGTAATGATTCTAACACCCATGGAGCCTTGGTGCTGATCATGTTTTGCTCGTGGAAGAGGCTTAGTCAACGGGTCTGCAACATTCAGATCCGTATGTATCTTGCAAATCTCTATGTCTCCCACCTGGACTAGATCCCGAATGGAGTTGAAGCGTCTCTTGATGTGTTTGGTGCTTTTGTGAAATCTGGATTCCTTTGCCAAGGCAATTGCACCAGTATTGTCAAAAAAGATTTTCATTGGACCCGATGCATTAGGTATGACACCTAGATCAGATATGAACTCCTTCATCTAGACTCCTTCGTTCGCTGCTTCCGAAGCAGCTATGTACTCCGCTTCACATGTAGATCCCGCTACGACGCTTTGTTTAGAACTGCACCAACTGACAGCTCCATCGTTTAATGTAAACACGTATCCGGTTTGCGATTTAGAATCGTCCGGATCAGTGTCAAAGCTTGCATCAACGTAACCTTTTACGGTGAGCTCTTTGTCACCTCCATATACGAGAAACATATCCTTAGTCCTTTTCAGGTATTTCAGGATGTTCTTGACTGCTGTCCAGTGATCCACTCCTGGATTACTTTGGTACCTCGCTACTAAACTTATAGCAAGGCACACATCAGGTCTGGTACACAGCATTGCATACATGATAGATCCTATGGCTGATGCATAGGGAACATCTTTCATATTCTCTCTATCTTCTGCAGTGGTCGGGCATTGAGTCTTACTCAACTTCACACCTTGTAACACAGGCAAGAACCCTTTCTTTGCTTGATCCATTTTGAACTTCTTCAAAATTTTGTCAAGGTATGTGCTTTGTGAAAGTCCAATTAAGCGTCTTGATCTATCTCTATAGATCTTAATGCCTAATATGTAAGCAGCTTCACCGAGGTCTTTCATAGAAAAACTCTTATTCAAGTATCCCTTTATGCTATCCAGAAATTCTATATCATTTCCAATCAGCAATATGTCATCCACATATAATATCAGAAATGCTACAGAGCTCCCACTCACTTTCTTGTAAATACAGGCTTCTCCAAAAGTCTGTATAAAACCAAATGCTTTGATCACACTATCAAAACATTTATTCCAACTCCGAGAGGCTTGCACCAGTCCATAAATGGATCGCTGGAGCTTGCACACTTTGTTAGCTCCCTTTGGATCGACAAAACCTTCCGGTTGCATCATATACAACTCTTCCTCCAGAAATCCATTCAGGAATGCAGTTTTGACATCCATCTGCCAAATTTCATAATCATAAAATGCGGCAATCGCTAACATGATTCGGACGGACTTAAGCATCGCTACGGGTGAGAAGGTCTCATCGTAGTCAATCCCTTGAACTTGCCGAAAACCTTTTGCGACAAGTCAAGCTTTGTAGACAGTAACATTACCATCAACGTCAGTCTTCTTCTTAAAGATCCATTTATTCTCAATTGCTTGCCGATCATCGGGCAAGTCAACCAAAGTCCATACTTTGTTCTCATACATGGATCCCATCTCAGATTTCATGGCTTCAAGCCACTTTGTGGAATCTGGGCTCACCATCGCTTCTTCATAGTTCGTAGGTTCATCATGATCTAGTAGCATGACTTCCAGAACAGGATTACCGTACCACTCTGGTCCGGATCTTACTCTGGTTGATCTACGAGGTTCAGTAGTATCTTGATCTGAAGTTTCATGATCTTTATCATTAGCTTCCTCACTAACTGGTGTAGGTGTCACTGAAACAGTTTTCTGTGATGAACTACTTTCCAGTAAGGGAGCAGGTACAGTTACCTCGTCAAGTTCTACTTTCCTCCCACTCACTTCTTTCGAGAGAAACTCCTTCTCTAGAAAGGATCCATTCTTAGCAACGAATGTCTTGCCTTCGGATCTGTGATAGAAGGTGTACCCAACAGTTTCCTTTGGGTATCCTATGAAGACACATTTCTCCGATTTGGGTTCGAGCTTATCAGGTTGAAGCTTTTTCACATAAGCATCGCAGCCCCAAACTTTAAGAAACGACAACTTTGGTTTCTTGCCAAACCACAGTTCATAAGGCGTCGTTTCAACGGATTTTGATGGTGCCCTATTTAACGTGAATGCAGCCGTCTCTAGAGCATAACCCCAAAACGATAGCGGTAAATCAGTAAGAGACATCATAGATCGCACCATATCTAGTAAAGTACGATTACGACGTTCGGACACACCATTACGCTGTGGTGTTCCGGGTGGCGTGAGTTGCGAAACTATTCCACAGTTTTTCAAATGTACACCAAACTCGTAACTCAAATATTCTCCTCCATGATCAGATCGTAGAAACTTTATTTTCTTGTTACGATGATTTTCAACTTCACTCTGAAATTCTTTGAACTTTTCAAATGTTTCTGACTTATGTTTCATTAAGTAGATATATCCATATCTGCTTAAATCATCTGTGAAGGTGAGAAAATAACGATATCCGCCACGAGCCTCAATATTCATCGGACCACATACATCGGTATGTATGATTTCCAACAAATCTGTTGCTCTCTCCATAGTACCGGAGAACGGTGTTTTAGTCATCTTGCCCATGAGGCACGGTTCGCAAGTACCAAGTGATTCATAATCAAGTGGTTCCAAAAGTCCATCAGTATGGAGTTTCTTCATGCGCTTTACACCGATATGATCCAAACGACAGTGCCACAAATAAGTTGCACTTTCATTATCAACTCTGCATCTTTTGGCTTCAACATTATGAATATGTGTATTACTACTATCGAGATTCAATAAAAATAGACCACTCTTCAAGGGTGCATGACCATAAAAGATATTACTCATATAAATAGAACAACCATTATTCTCTGATTTAAATGAATAACCGTCTCGCATTAAACAAGATCCAGATATAATGTTCATGCTCAACGCTGGCACCAAATAACAATTATTTAGGTCTAATATTAATCCCGAAGGTAGATGTAGAGGTAGCGTGCCGACCGCGATCACATCGACTTTGGAACCGTTTCCCACGCGCATCGTCACCTCGTCCTTTGCCAGTGCCCGCTTATTCCGTAGTCCCTGTTTCGAGTTGCAAATATTAGCAACAGAACCAGTATCAAATACCCAGGTGCTACTGCGAGCTCTAGTAAGGTACACATCAATAACATGTATATCACATATACCTTTGTTCACCTTGCCATCCTTCTTATCCGCCAAATACTTGGGGCAGTTCCGCTTCCAGTGACCAGTCTGCTTGCAGTAGAAGCACTCAGTTTCAGGCTTAGGTCCAGACTTGGGTTTCTTCTCCTGAGCACCAACTTGCTTGCCGTTCTTCTTGAAGTTCCCATTCTTCTTCCCTTTGCCCTTTTTCTTGAAACTACTGGTCTTGTTAACCATCAACACTTGATGCTCCTTCTTGATTTCTACCTCCGCAGCTTTCAGCATTGCGAAGAGCTCGGGAATAGTCTTATTCATCCCTTGCATATTATAGTTCATCACGAAGCTCTTGTAGCTTGGTGGCAGTGATTGGAGAATTCTGTCAATGACACAATCATCCGGAAGATTAACTCCCAATTGAATCAAGTGATTATTATACCCAGACATTTTGAGTATATGCTCACTGACAGAACTGTTCTCCTCCATCTTGCAGCTATAGAACTTATTGGAGACTTCATATCTCTCAATCCGGGCATTTTCTTGAAATATTAACTTCAACTCCTGGAACATCTCATATGCTCCATGACGTTCAAAACGTCGTTGAAGTCCCGATTCTAAGACATAAAGCATGGCACACTGAACTATCGAGTAGTCATCAGCTTTGCTCTGCCAGACGTTCATAACATCTGGTGTTGCTCCAGCAGCAGGCCTGGCACCCAGCGGTGCTTCTAGGACGTAATTCTTCTGAGCAGCAATGAGGATAATCCTCAAGTTACGGACCCAGTTCGTGTAATTGCTACCATCATCTTTCAACTTTGCTTTCTCAAGGAACGCATTAAAATTCAACGGAACAATAGCACGAGCCATCTATCTACAATCAACATAAACAAGCAAGATACTATCAGGGACTAAGTTCATGATAAATTTAAGTTCAATTAATCATATTACAAAAGAACTCCCACTTAGATAGACATCCCTCTAATCTTCTAAGTGATTACGTGATCCAAATCAACTAAACCATAACCGATCATCACGTGAGATGGAGTAGTTTTCAATGGTGAACATCGTTTATGTTGATCATATCTACTATATGATTCACGCTCGACCTTTCGGTCTCCGTGTTCTGAGGCCATATCTGCATATGCTAGGCTCGTCAAGTTTAACCTGAGTATTCTGCGTGTGCAAAACTGGCTTGCACCCGTTGTAGATGGACGTAGAGCTTATCACACCCGATCATCACGTGGTGTCTGGGCACGACGAACTTTGGCAATGGTGCATACTCAGGGAGAACACTTCTTGATAATTTAGTGAGAGATCATCTTATAATGCTACCGTCAATCAAAGCAAGATAAGATGCATAAAAAGATAAACATCACATGCAATCAATATAAGTGATATGATATGGCCATCATCATCTTGTGCTTGTGATCTCCATCTCCGAAGCACCGTCATGATCACCTTCGTCACCGGCGCGACACCTTGATCTCCATCGTAGCATCGCTGTCGTCTCGCAATCTTATGCTTCCACGACTATCACTACCGTTTAGTAATAAAGTAAAGCATTACATCGCGATTGCATTGCATACAATAAAGCGACAACCATATGGCTCCTGCCAGTTGCCGATAACTTGGTTACAAAACATGATCATCTCATACAATAAAATTCAGCATCATGCCTTGACCATATCACATCACAACATGCCCTGCAAAAACAAGTTAGACGTCCTCTACTTTGTTGTTGCAAGTTTTACGTGGCTGCTATGGGCTTAAGTAAGAACCAATCTCACCTACGCATCAAAACCACAACGATAGTTTGTCAAATAGACTCCGTTTTAACCTTCGCAAGGACCGGGCGTAGCCACACTCGCTTCAACTAAAGTTGGAGAGACAGTCGCCCGCAAGCCATCTATGTGCAAAGCACGTCGAGGGAACTGGTCTCGCGTAAGCGTACGCGTAAGGTTGGTCCGGGTCGTCTCGTCCAACAATACCGCCGAACCAAAGTATGACATGCTGGTAGGCAGTATGACTTGTATCGTCCACAACTCACTTGTGTTCTACTCGTGCAAATAACATCAAACCATAAAACCTAGGCTCTGATACCACTGTTGGGGAACGTAGTAATTTCAAAAAAATTCATACGCACACGCAAGATCATGGTGATGCATAGCAACGAGGGGGAGAGTCTGATCTACATACCCTTGTAGATCGCAACGGAAGCGTTGACACAACGTAGAGGAAGTAGTCGTACGTCTTCTTCCCGATCCGACCGATCCAAGCACCGTTACTTCCGGCACCTCCGAGTTCTTAGCACACGTACAGCTCGATGACGATCCCCGGGCTCCGATCCAGCAAAGCTTCGGGGAGGAGTTCCGTCAGCACGACGGCGTGGTGACGATCTTGATGTTCTACCGACGCAGGGCTTCGCCTAAGCACTACAACGATATGATCGAGGTGGAATATGGTGGCAGGGGGCACCGCGCACGGCTAAGGAATGATCTCAATGATCAACTTGTGTGTCTAGAGGTGCCCCCTGCCTCCGTATATAAAGGAGCCAAGGGGGAGGGGTGCGGCCAGCCCTATGGAGGCGCAGGAGGAGTCCTACTCCTACCGGGAGTAGGACTCCCCCCCCCCAATCCTATTCCAAGTAGGACTCCCAAGGGGGAAAGAGGGAGAGGGGTGGCCGGCCACCTCTCCTAGTCCTAATAGGACTAGGGACTAGGACTAGGGGAGGGGGGGAGGCGCGCAACCCTTATGGGCAGCCCTTTCACCTTTCCACTAAGGCCCACTAAGGCCCACATGATTCCCGGGGGGTTCCTGTAACCTCCCGGTACTCCGGTAAAATCCCGATTTCACCCGGAACACTTCCGATGTCCAAACATAGGCTTCCAATATATCAATCTTTATGTCTCGACCATTTCGAGACTCCTCGTCATGTCCGTGATCACATCCGGGACTCCGAACAACCTTCGGTACATCAAAATGCATAAACTCATAATAACTGTCATCGTAACATTAAGCATGCGGACCCTACGGTTCGAGAACAATGTATACATGACCGAGACACTTCTCCGGTCAATAACCAATAGCGGGACCTGGATGCCCATATTGGCTCCTACATATTCTACGAAGATCTTTATCGGTCAGACCGCATAACAACATACGTTGTTCCCTCTGTCATCGGTATGTTACTTGCCCGAGATTCGATCGTCGGTATCCAATACCTAGTTCAATCTCGTTACCGGCAAGTCTCTTTACTCGTTCTGTAATACATCATCTCACAACTAACATATTAGTTGTAATGCTTGCAAGGCTTATGTGATGTGTATTACCGAGAGGGCCCAGAGATACCTCTCCGACAATCGGAGTGACAAATCCTAATCTCGAAATACGCCAACCCAACATCTACCTTTGGAGACACCTGTAATGCTCCTTTATAATCACCCAGTTACGTTGTGACGTTTGGTAGCACCCAAAGTGTTCCTCCGGCAAACGGGAGTTGCATAATCTCATAGTCATAGGAACATGTATAAGTCATGAAGAAAGCAATAGCAACATACTAAACGATCGGGTGCTAAGCTAATGGAATGGGTCATGTCAATCAGATCATTCAACTAATGATGTGACCTCGTTAATCAAATAACAACTCATTGTTTATGGTCAGGAAACATAACCATCTTTGATTAACGAGCTAGTCAAGTAGAGGCATACTAGTGACACTTTGTTTGTCTATGTATTCACACATGTATTATGTTTGCGGTTAATAAAATTCTAGCATGAATAATAAACATTTATCATGATTATAAGGAAATAAATAATAACTTTATTATTTCCTCTAGGGCATATTTCCTTCACTAAATGGTCATAAATGGTCCCTAGTCGTAAATGACGTGTGGGCACACGTCGGACTAGACTAGCATGCAATACGGTATATGGTTTTTGTCTCACTAGCCATGAAGCATGTGATGCTACCGAACTGCATAGATCTGATCGGATCCGACGTTGGATCCGAGCTCGGATGGATATCGGATCGGACAGACCCAACTATGAGACGCAGTGATATGTCATTTGCGAGTCTCTAGTACAACATACATTCTATGTCCTAAGATCTCAGCTGACGCATGTATTCGGGATGGTGACAGACATGCTTTGGGTCGACCAAACGCTACTCCGTAACTGGGTAGTCATAAAGGTAGGTTCCGGACTTGTCCAGACCCATGTTGCGAGAGATGGTCGAGCAAGATGGGATTTGTCCCTCCGACCAGGAGAGATATACTCTGGGCCGCTCGTGTGATCCGACCAAGATAAGCATGGCCATGCGATAAAGATTATGAGATAATCTGGTTTGTGGTCGGCATCACTGGAACGAGAAAGAGGTCACGCTAGCACAAGGAAGACAGACTCGCCTTGAGCCCGACAACATATATCACGTGGCAAAGGGAACAAAAGTGTGACATTTTGTACAGATTCGCTTAACCAGCTTCTTAGTCTACTTGCTGGTTGGCACGCCTTGCTAGAGGCCGCTACCAGCCGAGCGGGTCGGAGGTGATCCGAGCTGCGACCAAGCCGACTTGAACCTAAGGGTCGCGCGCTTAAGGGAAGGAACCTACGAGGTCGGGTCCGAGGACACTGGTCGGATGTGATTCGAGCTGGACTTGGATTGTGACCGAGTAGACTTGTGGGCTTTAGGATCTGTGTGAGGCCCAAGAGTTGATCCCGCAACAGATGCCTATAAATAGTGGAGGTGCGGCACACTCATTTGATTGATCGCTTCGGCGTCGTCACTAGGGCTTTGCATGTGTTGCAACTAGCCACCTCCACTCGCCGCCAATTGTGTGATCGGACCTAACAGTCCGCTGCACGACGTTCCTCCTGCATGTGAGGATACCGTTAGAGGCGGTGCACTTGCGACGCTTCGGCGAACATGTTCGCGGGATCCTATCGGCTACGTGGGAGATCGACAAGGAGGAGACGAATCCGAAGACGCGTTGCCCCAACTCTACTTCCGCTGCACGGCACTGCGCGTCTAGTGGTAACAATTTGTGATCCATCACCCTTAGCATGTTCTTGGATGTTCTGTACGTAGAATTTTTTTTAATTTGCAGTCACGCACCCTACCGTAGAACCCAACATTAGCGGTATGGATTCTGCCCTATTTGTTTTAGAATAACACATCTCTAATAATTTGTAGAACATAAATTGCACAACATTTACCAAATAATCATTAGCGAGAAAATAGTATTACGCGTATTCTAAAAACTATTGATTGCCTTCCAGTCAACTTATTCAGTATACAATAATTTAATAAACTATGCCACTGGTGTTTCACACTTCTCCCCACTAATCTGCAAATGAGAAACAACCAGTATGATTAGAGCAACAATTAGAGTCTTCACCAATATGCTACTCCCTCCGTTTAACTAAAACCACGACACTTATTTGAGGGAGTATATGTTATCTGTTTTCTTTGTGGGGGGGGGGGGGGGGGGGGGAGCAAACTTGCCATTCCGGAAAAGGTAGCTTTACTCTCACTACCCCGCAAACAAAAGTTTTAATCTCTCTACGAATTTTCATACATTAAATTACCAATGATAGCTTTTCAATTGAATTGTAATACCAAATCACAACCCTACAAAAAATAAATTAATCAAAATCTTACAGACGACCGGGCCAGAAAAAAAAATATAATAATCAAAATCACAACAAAACATGAGGAAAGGAGTTAGATCATTGGTGTTGCTGGCGGTTTGGGAAATCTGGGCCGAAAGAAACAACTGTAGACATTGTGGCCACAGTGCGCCGCACCATCGACCTATGGCGACTCGCATGCGCGATCTACCTTGAGTCTCTGGCCCCTCGGGAACATGTCGTGAGAGATCAGATTTTGAGCTGCCCCATGGGCCTCTTTTTATAGATAAAATGCCTTTGTCCGACTTTAAATTGATAAAGCCACCAACCGTGACAAGAGTCAACAAACACCCAGCATACAACGCAAATCAACAAGAGTACGAAAGTAGTTAAGGAAGGAATGAGAGCCACAACCGGCAACAGGAAGCATGGCATGCAGGCGAGACAAAATAAAGAGGGCGAAGCTAGCACCCAACTAGGACAACTGCACTGAATCTCTACCCAGGATGAAGTTTGTAGTTCCCCGAACGTGAGAGATCAGAAGCGCCGCAGCCGCCACATCGCCCTCCTTAATCAGGGATTTCCCCTGCTGCAAAAGAGAGGGCATTTAAAAAATGCAGTCAACCGCCTTGTTAGGAAGGTGTGCTCGATGGTAGATTCAAATCCTTAAGAAGTCTTCTAACACCTCCACCGGTTTTAGACTTGGGTTTCTCATCTTGCCCAATGGCAACTAGCCTTAGTGTGCTCCTTGAGCCCTCCCTTCACCGCCCGTTCGGTCCCCTTTCCCCATTTCTCGCGGCCACGGTGTATGGCGGTGAGTGAGAGGGGATTCAAACTTGTGCCATATGTTTTCTTCCCAAATAAACCAAAAAAAACATAAGCCGATTCTTACTCATCACGGGCTTTACCGCACCCATGGTTTTTTGTGCGAAGATCACCTAAGTTGACTGGTGGAATGGATATGATGCCTTCTTCAAGGGCTTCGGCCTTGTATGGTAGAAGTGGGGGTTCGATGAAGCTACGTGTGGATTCCTATGCTTCAACCCGAGCCTCTCGTACATCCATGGAGAAGGAAAAGAGATGAAGGGGATAATAGGGTCCGGATCTTGAGTTATGGTCTGCTGAAGTGGCTTCTCATGTGTTGCAATTGCACTTGTCCTTGTCACTTTTTTTAGGAGCTCATTACGTGCTATAGTGCATGCTTCTACTCTCATCCTCCTTGTGAGAGCTAGGCCTCGATTGTAGATAGACGGTCTACCTCGCTCCTATGCAGGATCTTCTGGCCGAAGGGTGGCTGTTAGAAGCTCCGACATCGAGGCAAGTGCCATGTCGCCTCCTTTTCTTCCTCCCGGCATGAATGCCAAAAGGAAGGCACCTTCGCTTCAGGGTGGGTGCCTTCTTCTTCCACTTTATGACGTTATTTGGTGGCAGCGCTGCAGTAGTCTTGTGATCCCAAGTGGAATCATCCCTGGCGACGACAAGTCTTTTGCTCATCTCATGCTCTATGGCAGGCAAAGGGCACAATTACGATCTAATTTTGTGGTTTGGTATCATTCCACCAAATCTCATGGTCCGAGTTCCTACTTATTTTTCTGTTGGGGTCTATATTATTAGCTGTATTATGGCTCCTTATAAAAAATGACATAATGACTCCATATTTTAATTAATGAAGCTAGTCCTTCCTCGGTGTGGATTTTTGTAACCTGGGTCTACCGTTTAGCAAAAAAGATTTAAAAGTAGTAAAATAAAATAAATAAATAAACAAAACTTTGCCGGAACAAGCATTGTCTAGTGTGTTACTCACGTGTAAAGTTTCGGGACAAAATGACTTGTGTGATATTGTTGGCAAAAAAAATTGTAAGCACACACTGGGTGAATGGTAAGCTTAACATAGTATAGCGTTTTGTTTTTACTACCAAAAGGACCCGTCCGTTGACAACGGGAGGAAAAAAAATCATAATCTCCAATGGACATGACCATATTTTGCCGCATCACCAAGATAAACTATCACTCTCAATTTCGTGAAATCAAGAACATTTTTGAAATCATGAACAATTTTTTAAACTCATGCACATATTTGAAATCATGAGCATTTTTCAAATTCGTGAACACTTTTACAAATTTTCGACCATTTTCTAAAATTAAGAACATTTTTTGAATTCATGAACATTTTAAACAGTTTGCAAATATTTTCTTTAAATTTTTGAACATTTTATTAAACTATTATCTTGAATTGACGAATTTGTTTTTTGGAAATTGGTGGAATAATTTTTGAAATTCATGAGCATTTATTTAATTTAACAAAAAATGATTTAACAACATTTCTTGAAATGCAAGATCATTTTCTGAATCAGCGAAAATTTTATGAATGAATAAACTATCTTGTAAGTCAAGAACAATTTTTAAAATTTTAGGATATTTTTCCATTCATGAACATTTTTTGATTTGGCGAAATTTTGTTCAATTTCATTAACATGTTTTAATACATGAGCATTTTTTGGATTCCCGAACATTTTTTCATTAAGCAAACATTTTTTTACAAATATCGCGAACATTTTTGAATCCACAAACTTTTTGTGAATTATTAAAAATATATTTCAAAATTCCTTTTTTTTTAGTTTTCAGGAATTTTTGAAGTTCTAAATTATTTAAGTTGAAAAAAAACTAAAAAGATAAAGGAATAATAAAAGGAAAATTAAATTACAGGCCGCCCGGACATAGACTGGCCGAAACTGGTGTGCTGCGTCTCCCAGCGCGCAGAGCGCATTATAGGATGTCCCAACTGCATGGGCCGGCCCAGCCTGAGGATTCGCCTTTGTGGTGCGTTTTTATCACTTACGAGAGACTGCTTTGTTATCCTTCCAGAATTCTTTGACGAACCCAAAAGTGGAATAAAGTACTCCAAGGTTCTGACAGTAGATTGCAAAATTGCAGCTAAGTTATTAGGAGGTCCACTTACTTGGCGGCGAAGCTGTCGGTCTTGGCCTTTTCCATGGCGGTGAAGAAGTCATCAATATCTGCCACCGTTAGCATCCTTCCTCTCATCCTTTGGTCTAAGTGGAACAGCGCTGCGGTCTTCGTTCTTGACGGATACCTCCTGCGTGTTGCGTTTGTGCTTTTGCTTCTCCGGCACCTGGCTCGAGTCCAGGTTGCTCAAATCTACAGGAGAACGGCTTGACGGCGTCGTCTCCCTCATTGATTACCACAATTTAGATCGAAAGAAAAATCCGTTCAAGTTCAGCCTGCATTAGTAGAAAACAATGACCACTTCAGAAGAATTCGGTCGTTTTCAAGGGAGTATTGACTCATCTGCCCAGGCCACCGTATTCACAATCGCATACAGCATGCCTGAAGACCAAGGCAACCAGAACCAAATCTCGTAATTAAGCACAACAGAAACAACTCGACCAACAACACGGATTAACGGATAATTCTAGGTCAGAGTCAGACACGCACCTCCACTTCGTCGCCGCTCCTCTCTCTAGCCACCACGTCCGCCGCTGTGGACACTGTTCTTGCGAACGCGAGACCCTTAATTGCCACGACGGCCTCGTCCGATGTTCGTCCACAGCCTCCTCTGATCCGCTCTCTAGTCAATCAACCAACAGGAGGTCGAGAGCGCAGCCCCAACTCCCGTCTCCTTCCACGGCTTCCAACACCGAACGTGGCCAGTTGTTTGGATACAGTTTCTCTGCACCACCTGGGCTACTTTCTATTCACAATCCGAGTAGGAACACAGAGAAGGAGAGCCCGCCCCGGGAAGAAGAAGAAGGCCGGTCGAGAGAAATGAGAGGATCAAGAGGAGGAGGGACGCTACATGTAGAGACATCGGTAGTACTTGTAGAGCACCGGACGGCCGCCTCGGGTCAGATACTCAGATTCATACATGGCCACCTCGCCTTGTGAAGAGCGAATGGATTGGGGCAGACGGGGCCTGAGGCGTAATGGCGTATACAAATCAGGAAGCACACCTCCATCTCCATATTTATAGGACGAAACTGGGACGGACGACCTTCTCCTAGAAAAATCGGATGAAGAGGCGCCGAGATACATCCAGAGCTAATGCTGTCAGCGGCAAGAGAAATTAGGAGCGCATGCAACGCTACATGCAAGCACCTGGTCATGATGTGCCCTCGTCAACATGCACGACCGACCTCAGACTCAAATCCAGTCAACAGTCTGCACCTTAAACAATAATCGCTAAATGCACACAGAAACGCAAAAATCATGTTGAGAAAATTTACGACGGAAACTACAGTCACAAGGGAACTGTACACCCTCCCATCCCAAAATAATGCTCTTTTACTGTACCCTGTCATCAATATGGGCCGTCTATTCTTGAAATTCAAGGGCGGTGATCGATCTATACTACTCAATTGGGCCAGTCCCGTCGCCAACAGTATCAGTGGCACTGGCCGCTTCGGGCGCCGCGGTATACGTGCTATGAGGGTAATTTAGGGAGAGGAAAAAGATTAGCCCGTCTCGCCAACAAGCCAACCCGTTTTCTACACTTTTTCAGCACGGCCGCACGAACACGCCCATCGACTTGGATTCCGGCGGCCACCTCGTCGCCTCCCCGATTGTCGGCCGTGCTCGTGGATCAACGTTGTTACGCCGCTAGGCGCCAGCCAATCTCATGGTGTCACGCGCGCCGGCAAAGTCTTCCTCGACGAGGCCTCCTCCGGTCCTCCCCTTTCCTCTTGCGGCGGCCACCGTTGCATCTCGTCTTCGTCTTGGTCACATGATCGTGTACCGGCCGCTTGACAGTATACACAGTTGTCCGATCCCGACGAGCTCCCCTTCTTTGGCAGCCGCCGGCTACCAGGGAAATTAGATGTAGTGCCTATTTCAGAAGCTATCAATGGACGGACTCTATAGATCAACCAAAACACGACGTCTCCACCGACCAAGAGTTAAGTGATGAACCACCATGGTACCAAAGACATAGAAGTTGTGAAAATTTACGGTCTGCACTCTAGTTTTTGGTGGGATGCGGCCTGTACTGACGGACGTGGACGTGCGTGAGAGGGCCGTGCGCGCCCCGGCGGAAGGCACGGCTGGAGGTACGAGGACGGCGAAGTGGACGAGCGCCCGGCAGTCGAGGTCAAGTGCACCGGCGGAGTGTGGTGGCAGGAGTGCGCCGGGATATGGGACGCGACGGCGAGTTCAACTACGGCTCGGGTAGTTGAACGAACAGAGCGACCGATTGCTGCAGGGCTGACGTTGCAATGGAAAACAGAAAAATATGACTAGATTACCCTCACGAAATGAACGGCGGGATGATTGTATACTGCTCTATCCCCTCTATAGCAGTAGAGGGTACCGTAAAAATGCTCAAAATAATACACGTGCCGGCAAGCCAAACATTCAGAAGTTGCTTTCACCCAAGTGGTGAAATGTGAGAGCAAAATCATCCTCAGAAATAGGGGTTTGGGTATATATGACATTGGTGAGTAATATTTTGGGTAATTTTCGTGACGTACAAACAGAACCAATAGACTTTGGGCAGCCTGTCCTTGCCATTTCCTGGCGAAGACTTTGGGCAGCCTGCCTGCTCCTTCTTCGTGCTCAAGCTCGACGCTGAGCAAACAGAGACCGACAGCAATCGAGTGCTCGGAGGAAGAGATTATGAGGGAAGAAACTGAGGATCCAAGAAGCTAGCTATCCAGGTTACTGCTGCTGTTTTGTTTGGGTTTCTTTTTTTTTAGAAAAAGAATTATAATATGTAATCTTCAGTTCTTCACCTCTGTTCATTCATCAGGCTATTTCTTTGGTTTGTATTCCACATGTGCAGGTTGTTCTCTGTTTTTTCAGGATGGTCGAGGCGGTGGGCAGCGTCGCCAAGATCGTCGGGATGGCGCTCAAGATCAAGGAGGCGGCCAGCACGGTCCACCAGAACAAGAAGGACTGCTACCACATCAAGAGGCGCGCCGAGATACTCGACAAGACGCTCTCGCACCATGAGAACAACACGGAGCTGATGGAGGACTCGGCGGTGACGGCCGCGCTCGACGAGATACTCGGCGAGGCGCTCGAGGTCATCACCGAGTGCCAGCAGGAGAGGTGCGTCTTCTGCGCTTTCTACACCGCCGGGAAGCTGTCCCGGAAGCTGGGAAAGGTGGAGCAGCGCATATCGTACCTCAACTCGGACGCGATGCTCACGATCATGAGCTACCAGCTGCTCAGGAAGTTTCAGGCTGGTGCTCCACAACATCCACCACCACAGGTCTGACCCTCTCCTGTTTCTAAGAGTTGTCGTTGTGGTTATAGATAGTAACAGAGTGAAACTTTCATTACAGCACTTTTGCTTTTGTAGTATCTTTAAAGATTATTTTGTTAATCTAAATGACACGACTGTAAATTTTATTTCGTCACAAACAAAATTACTTTTTGCCTACCACCATGCACGACATATGAATAATGCATTTGTAATTTTCAGATTTACTCTTCTGGTACACACACACCATTGCAACCACCGAGTCGGACACAAAAGGTAGTGAGGATGATACTGATAGTATGCTGAATCATATCTAGCAGACCAGTGGATACCCCTACGCCATATATATGTATGTATAAATGAATGATAGTATATATGTCTGAATCGTTGTCTACCAGATGTCGAAACAAAATCAAGATGAAGCCAACAAGCGAGCTCGGCACTCGCGGGATCTCGGATCACACGCCGTTGTTGCTTGATTCTGGCGGGGCTACATACTCGGGCAACAAAAATGTTTTCTCGTTCGAGATGGCGTGGTTTGAAAGAGAAGGATTTTTGGATCTTATTGCCAGAGAATGGGCGAAAGAGGTAGGAGGTAGAAGTGCCATTGAGAGGTGGCAGAACAAGATTAGGAATCTCCGTAGCTTCCTTCGTGGGTGGGCTAAACATCTAGGTGGAATGTATAAGGTTGAGAAGGAACGGCTCCTTTCACTTATAAAAACCTTAGATGTAAAAGCAGAAACTATGGTTCTGGTACCCACTGAGCTTCATATTAAGCATGAGGCTGAGATGAGGCTGAAGGAATTGCTCCGGGAGGAAGAATTGAAGTGGGCATTAAGGGCAAAGGTGAGAAAAGTTGTCCAGGGGGATGCGAACACACAGTTCTTCCACATGATTGCTAATGGCAAGCATAGGAAGAAGAGGATCTTCCAGCTGGAGCAAGAGGAGGGTACAATAGTTGGCCAAGACAACCTGAAAACATACATTACTGAATATTACAAAAGGTTGTTTGGACCACCAGAGGAGAGTAGTGTATCCCTGGATGAGTCTAGGGTCAGCGATATCCCTCAACTTTCTTCAGTGGAGAACGATGTGTTAACAGCCCCTTTCTCGGAAAAGGAAGTTTTCGAGGCTATTGCCAAGATGAAATGTAATAAGGCGCCGGGGCCGGATGGTTTCCCGGCTGAGTTTTACAAGAAGTGTTGGCATATTATCAAAGGGGACCTGATGCCAATGTTCCATGATTTGTTCTCGGGACACTTGCAGCTGTTCCAACTGAATTTTGGCACGATAACGTTGTTGCCTAAGAAAACTGATGCCGTCAAAATTGAACAATTTCGGCCGATCTGCCTGCTCAATGTCAGCTTCAAAATTTTTACCAAGGTTGGTACGATAAGGCTGACTCAGATAGCGCACGCTGTTGTTCAACCTACGCAAACGGCTTTCATGCCGGATAGGAACATCCTAGAGGGGGTTGTGGTCCTACATGAAACGCTTCATGAAATTCATACGAAAAAAATAGATGGGGTTATTTTCAAAGTGGATTTCGAGAAGGCTTATGATAAAGTCAAATGGCCGTTCCTCCAGCAAGCTTTAAGAATGAAGGGTTTTGATGAGCGCTGGAGGCATCAGGTGGAAACGTTCACGCAAAAAGGTAGCGTTGGCATTAAGGTCAATGATGACATAGGCCACTATTTCCGAACACACAAGGGTCTGCGACAGGGCGATCCTATGTCACCTATTCTGTTCAATATTGTGGTTGATGTGTTAGCGATCCTGATTGGGAGGGCCAAAGAGGCTGGTCAGGTGGAGGGAGTGGTGCCTCATCTGGTTGATGGTGGTTTATCCATCCTGCAATACGCTGACGATACAATCATTTTTATGGAACATGATTTGGCCAAGGCGAGGAACATGAAACTAGTATTATGCCTTTTTGAACAATTGTCTGGGCTGAAGATTAATTTCCATAAAAGTGAGTTGTTCTGTTTTGGTAGAGCCAAAGACGAACAGGAAGCTTATACACAATTGTTCGGATGTGAGAGTGGGTCTCTTCCTTTCTCTTATCTCGGTATTCCAATACACCATCGTAAGTTAACGAATGCTGAATGGAAGACCATCGAGGATAGATTTGAGAAAAAACTAAGTTGTTGGAAAGGAAAACTCATGTCTTATGGAGGCCGGTTGATTCTCATTAACTCGGTGCTCACGAGTTTACCTATGTTTCTGCTATCTTTCTTCGAAGTACCAGTTGGGGTGAGGAAGAGACTAGACTTTTATCGGTCTCGCTTCTTCTGGCAGAGTGATGAATCTAAGAGGAAGTATAGATTGGCCAAATGGGATATTATTTGCAGACCAAAGGACCAAGGAGGACTTGGCATTGAAAATCTTGAAGTTAAAAATAAGTGCCTCCTGAGTAAGTGGCTGTTTAAGCTGTCTTCTGAGACAGAGGCAACATGGGCGCAGATTTTACGGAGTAAATATCTGTACTCAAAGACTTTATCCCAAGTCACTATGAGACCTACAGACTCGCCGTTCTGGAAAGGGCTAATGAGGGCTAAATCCACTTTCTTTAACAGAACGAAATGTATTGTTGGTAATGGAGCTGATACGCGATTCTGGGAGGATACGTGGCTGGGTGACACGCCTCTGGCTTCTCAGTATCCAGCGCTGTATCGTATTGTTCAGCATAGGGATGCCCTTGTGGCCACAGTAATGCAGACGATTCCCCTTAACATCCAGTTTAGAAGAGTGCTTGCTGGACCGAGATGGGAAGCATGGCTTCACTTGGTCCGTAGGCTGATGGAGGTGCAGCTAAATCCTCAGCCCGACCAGTTGTATTGGAAGCTAACTAGAACTGGGGTGTTCACGGTCAAGTCTATGTATCTTGATATCATTAATTCATCCGTGATACCTACGTCCAATGTAGTCTGGAACGTTAAGGTTCCTTTGAAGATTAAAGTGTTTATGTGGTTTGTGCATAAACAGGTAATTCTTACAAAGGACAATCTAGTTAAGCGCAACTGGACAGGATCTACTAGGTGTAGCTTCTGTGATCGGGATGAGTCTATCAAACATTTATTTTTTGATTGCCCGTTGGCACAAGGGTTGTGGCGCACCGTGCAAATTGCCTTTAATATTACTCCACCGAGATCGGTAAACACGCTTTTTGGGGCGTGGTTGCTCGGGACGGAGCCCGAAACAGCCAGACAAATTCGTGTAGGAGTATGTGCGTTATTATGGGCAATTTGGAACTGCAGGAATGACTTGGTTTTTAACAGGACATCAAATACTCATTTTTTGCAGGTGTTGTTCCGGGCTACGGCGCTGATCCGTACTTGGTCCTTACTCACTCCGACGGAGGCCAGGGAGCGTTTGGTTACTGGATCTGTCCGGTGGGAGACGGTTGCGCGGGATATCTTCAACCGGTTTGGATGGCGATCATGTAATAGGATAGGCATCTAGTTTACCTACCTCATATTATGCCAGCCGGTTTGTGGCTTTTCCCGTTTGTGTCTTTTAGTCGTTGCTCTGTGTGAGCTACGTGCTACCTTTTTTCATTTGTTTGTAAGACTTATGTTCTGAACCTCTTTATTTCATTAATAAGAGAGGCCGTATGCATCGATCTGATGCAGAGGCCGGGGTAAACCCCCTTTTCCAAAAAAAAAAAACAAGCGAGCTCGGCCCCAACAGGTATGATTCCCACTTGCACATGTTAATATGTCCATGGGGGTTGACTGTTTCTCTTTCAACTTAGAAACAATTATTTTTCAGTCGATATTTGTAGACGTGCGATGGAGATCTTTTCATATGTCCATGGGGGTTGACTGTTTCTCTTTCGACTTAGAAACAATTATTTTTCAGTCGATATTTGTAGACGTGAGATGGAGATCTTTTCATCTCTTTGTATTGGCATGAATCTCATTCATTAGATCGGATTATTCTTAGTGTCTTTTTTTTGCGGCTAAGATGATTCTTAGTGTTGACTTAGAAAATGTTATATTTTTTTGTCACAAAAGTGCTTTCTGCCTACCACCATGCATGGCAAGTGCATTTTGGAATTTTTCAGATTTACTCTCGTGCTACACACACACCATTGCGATCACCGACTCTGTCAAAAAAGGTTGTAAGGATGATACTACTACCGTACAAATATGTGATATATGGAGCATAAACAATTGAACGATAGTATGCTGAATTATATCTACCAGACATGTGGATACCCCTACGCCATATATATATGTATGGTATGTACAATATAAATGATAGTATATATGTCTGAATCCCTGGCTACCAGATGTCGAAACAAAATCAAGATGAAGCCAACAATCGAGTCCAGCCCCAACTGGTATGACTCCCACTTGCACATGTAAACATGTCCATGGGAGTGACTATTTTGTGTCGATTTAGAAGTGGTTATTTCTCGGTTGATATTCCTAGACATGCGATGAAGATCTTTTCATCTCTTTGTACTGGCATGAATCTCAATGACAGATCGGACGGTTCTTAGTGCCTACTTAGAAGTAGTTACATGTTTTTGTCACAAAAAAACTACTTTGTGCCGACCACCATGCATGACATTTGCATTTTGGAATTTTTTAGATGTATTCTCCTGGTACACACACACCATTGCAACCACTGACTCCAGCACAAAAGGTAGTAAGGACGATGCTGATAACGTACATACATGACACATATGGAGCATAGATGATTGAACGATATTATGTTGAATTATTTCTACCATACACGTGGATAACAATATGCCATATGTTGATGATTGAACGTTAATATGTCAAGTTTCTATTATACATGTGTATATACAAATGATGGTATATATATGTGTGTGAATACTTGACTACCAGATGTCAAAATTATATCAAGATGAAGCCAACAAGCAAGTTCAGACCCAGAGACCAAGGCCCCAGGTATGATTCTCACTCATGCTAGTAAATGTGTCCATGACAATGGCTATTTCCCTATCAACTTAGAAATAGTTATTTCTTGGTGGATACTCAATATTCGAGGGCGTGCCATGAAGATATTTTCATCTCTTTGTACTAGCATGAACCTCAATGATCAGATCGGATGGTTCTTCGTGTCGACTTAGAAATTGTTATGTTTCTCAATCGCATGATAAATAGCAAAACCATATGTCTATATACCTCTACATACAATATGTGACCACTAATGTCCCCATCTCCAACTATTAATGACACAGAACTTTTGAAATTCCTAGGTTCCCAAGTTTGGAGATTGGGACTCGCACCATGCGGGCCGCTTGGACCAGCCGGAGAGCTATCAGAGAAGCTCCAGGAAGAGTTGCACACCTAACCCTGAGACCGGGGCGATAAATATTTAATTTTTGTTTCCTAGCGTGTATAGTAAACATGCGTGTTTATTTATACTTTCAAAAAATGATGCGCCACATAAATGATTACATATGCAAGTATGTGAAAACCACTGAGTCATTGTCTCCGCCAAAAAATTTCCATAACAATGGACAAACCACCAGCTTTCCGTTCGGTCACACATTAGCTCTTCCATAAAAGTTATCGTTCAGAAATAGGTAGTGTCAAGGGGGAAGTGGTTTCACCACGTCTCAAGGGCGACATGCTACTTGTTCAAGGGGACATGTTGCTCGGGGCCCACCCTGAGTTGGACGAACCCTTTAGGCGTACCACTCCTGGCTTCGTTTGAAAGAGTCGTGCAATTACCAAAACAGAGGAGCCCGTGACATGCAAACAGAAGAGTCAAGGACATCAAGGTCTTCCTTGTGCGACAATACGATGGCCATTGACCAAGACCAAGACCCCTATATAACGTAGCAAGACAGAGGGGGGGGGGGGGGGCTTGAAACTCTCAAAAAAACCTAGAAGCATAGTTTAGACGATTAGTAAACTCTCGACATCCCCCTGAGACCATCCACTTCCGATCCTGGCGACTTGACATCCAACTCGGCGGATCACAATATTGTTATGTCTTGTAATCACCCCTACAATGTGATTCCATATAAGCAGGACTAGAAGTAGTTATTTTTCCGTCAATACTCTTAGATGTGTGATCTTTTCATCTATTTGTACTAGCATAAATCTCAATGATCAAATTGGATGATTCTTAGTGTCGACTTAGATATAGTTATGTTTCTCAATATCACTAGATAAATAGCAAAATTATATCTATATGTACCTCTACATACATTATGTGACTAGTAATATCCCCATCCCCCAAAATACATGACACTGAAAATTTTAAATTCCTAGGTTCCCAAGTTTGGAGTTTGGAGCTTGCCCTATGCGGACCAGGCGGAGGGATTTTCTTTAATCTTTAATAAATGCAGGGCTAATAAGCCGGGTCCGGTAAAGTCTTCAATTTATTTTCCTAGCATGTATAGTAGACATGTTTGTCTACTTGTACTTTCCATTAAAACTTAATATGCACCATAATTTTATATCTGCAAATATGTGAAAACTACCGTGTCATTGCCTCCACCAATTTCTTCTCCATAACAATGTGACAACCACCATCTTTTTGTTCGGTCATATGCTCGGTTCCATAGAAGTTGTTGTCTAGATATAGTTAGAGTAAAAAAATTAATCTTTTGTTACTAGCAATATGTAAAATATTAACCAAATATGCTTGTTATGCATGGATTTGCATTGGAAAGGATGTTCACATTATATAGTATGAATCTTGCTCACAAAATAAATTAATTGATAAGTCCTTAGGATACAACAATAAGACACAAGTCATTAAAATAGTTGTATCAAAACATATTTTTAGTGCACAAGATATGGCTTAAAATTCAATGCCCTTAATTTGTCCAACTAGTAGCTGGTACACTAAGATAAGTCCCTACTTTTATGATTTGTACGCTGGCACACTAAATTTGTCCTAAGGAGTATATAAGTAATAGTAACATTAATAGAGTCCGTTCCCCAACCATCGCCTGTTGGTCAGATGGCCGGTCCACCGCGGAGCCTGGTACAGAAAATTGTTGAAGCTGTGCGCAACATCAGAGAAGCATTGGAGACGGTTCTCCAGAACAGGGATGATTGTGTTGAGATTAACAATCGTGTTAACAAAGTTAGCACCGTCCTCTTGCTGCTTTAGGATACAAAGGTGGTGGGCGAGCCGGCGATGCGGGGTACCCTGGAGAAGCTCCTCGTGACCTTCTCCCATGCCCACGCGCTTGTCACCTCTTGTCAAAGAAGGTGCCTCAACATCGTGTGCCTTTCTAGCCCGCCTGGTCGACTGTCCAGACAGTTACACGAGGTGTTGGATCAGATGGTGTCTAACATCGATGACATGACGGACAGCATCCTAAAATGTAAGGCACATTTTGGTTCAATAAGACATAGCTTTGATCAATGATTAAAATTGATATTTAAGAATACCTACTTATTGTTGTAGGGACTATATATAGTATAAGATGTTGATAACATTTATTAGATGTGAGAATTAATGTGGTGGACTTCCAAGATAATTAGATCTTGATAACATTGTAAGGAGTATAGTAAATACTCCAAGGACAATGTGTATCCTATGAGCTCTGATAAATGTGATTCTTGTTTTCCACTCCTTACAAAAGTGCATTTTAGTTTTTGTTGCAATTGACATTAATTATTTGTGTTACTTGACTTTTCCCATGTAGACACCAATGCGCCAGAGACGTCCTAGGTCAATCCTAAGGTGTAGAAAGCTTTCAACGAGGAAGGTAAGCATTCTACTTTCACCGTGTTGATCCCATTGTGTTCTAGTAGGTTATTTTTCAAACCATTAGTCATATATGCTTAGTTAATTTTTATACATTACTATGTTTGTGGGTATAAAACTAGTTGTTGCCAATTGATGCATGGAAACTCCCCCTATAGTTGTCACCAGTAACTTTGTCCCATTGTTGAACTTTTTCTCAGATGAGGTATATGACAGGCGATGGACTCGGGTTACTACATGTGAAGTTTATATATTTCCTGTGTATTTTACTCTTTTTTATTTTCATGATATGTAAGGAAACATGATGGTGTGTGTAAGGTGTATATTGTGTCGATGATAGTCATGGTGGAATCATTTGCAAATCAATTTTCAGGAACTATTGGCAGACTTGTAAATAACTAATAAATGGTACATCTGGTATATGTTTGAGACGTTTGGGTCAGAATCAAGCTTGATTTTAACTAGTTATTATGATAGTATATGTGTAAGGTGTACATTGCTCCGTGATAGCCATGGTGGAATCATTGGCAAATCAATTTCCGGTATAATATTGTAGTTTTTTGAACCTCTAAATGTGTTGTTGCTATTTATTTTTATTTTTTGTTGTGTTTCTTAAACATTTATGAAAGTTTACATGCGAACGGTCACTGTAAGCGAAGTACCGTTTGGGCGGGACAATCGATAGAGCATAAAAGGCAGGTGGAGGTTAGAATATGTCATTGCATTAGTAGAGTTGAAACTATCCCATTTTTGGAAAGCAACCAACCGTCGATCCATCCTGAAATACATCTATGATGGTGCATGCATGCACACACGATTAAGTCCGTAGTTTGTTGCACCTCTAAATATGTTGATGGTATTTATTATTTTTTTGATGTGTTTTCTTAAACATTTATGAAAGTTTACATGGGAAAGTTGAAGGTAAGCGGAGTACCGTCCGGATGGGACAATCGAAAGAGCTTGAAAGGCAGGTGGAGGTTAAAATATCCAGTTGGTAGAGTTCAACTATCCTATTTTTAGGAAGCAACCAACTGTGGATCCAGCCAAAAATAAATCTATGATGGTGCATGCTTGCACACACTTTTTTGCACCTCTAAACGTGCCTTACTAGGACCAAGGGGGCCGTGCCCCCCCCACCCCCACCCCACCCTAGAGAAATTATGTGCAATACTATTATTTGTTAAGCTTTTTTTTTGAAGATTCAATGTTTAAGCAGCATTTGCCCTTTTGGCCCCCTCAACAATCTATGTCAAGCTCAGCCACCGCGTCCAAGGTCAATCCTAAGGTGTAGAAAGCTTTCAATGAGGAAGGTAAGCATTCTACTTTGATCGTATTGAACCCGTTATGTTCCAATTACGTAGTTTGTTGTTCAAACCATTAGTCGGCTCCCTGCAGACGATCCCAGGGATCCTCCCGACACTCGCGGTGAACTAGGCCCGATTGTGCCCTGCTGTCGTGGGACTAGCACGGGCGCATGCACCAACGAAAGCTGGAAGAGCAACCTGGAGGCACATAACCTGGTACAGAATAGAATCCACACCATGAAAACAATCAAAAACTATTAGGTGTTGGAGATATGCCCTAGAGGCAATCATGTATGATGTTATTTCCTATGTGTTTATGAATGAAGACAGTCCTTGGATGTAATCAATGATGCTTGTTGGCAAGTACGTGACTTGTCTATGAGATCTTGTGTTGTATGATACGTTCTAAATGGTCCCTAGTGATAAGTGACGTGTGGGCACACGTCGGACTAGACTAGCATGCAATATGGTATATAATTTTTGTCTCACTAGCCATGAAGCATGTGATGCTGCCGAACTGCATAGATCTGATCGGATCCGAGGTTGGATCCGAGCTCGGATGGATATCGGATCGGACAGACCCAACTATGAGACACAGCGATATGTCATTTGTGAGTCTCTAGTACAACATACATTCTATGTCCTAAGACCTCAACTGACGCATGTATTCGGGATGGTGATAGACATGCTTTGGGCCGACCAAACGCTACTCCGTAACTGGGTAGTCATAAAGGTAGGTTCTGGACTTGTCCAGACCCATGTTGCGAGAGATGGTCGAGAAAGATGGGATTTGTTCCTCCGACCAGGAGAGATATACTCTGGGCCGCTCGTGTGATCCGACCAAGATAAGCATGGCCATGTGACAAAGATTATGAGATAATCCGGTTTGTGGTCGGCATCACTGGAACGAGAAAGAGGTCACGCTAGCACAAGGATGACAGACTCGCCTTGAGCCCGACAACATATATCGTGTGGCAAAGGGAACAAAAGTGTGACATGTTGTACAGATTCGCTTAACCAGCTTCTTAGTCTACTCATTGGTCGGCACGCCTTGCTAGAGGCCGCTACTAGCCGAGCGGGTCGGAGGTGATCCGTCCTGCGACCAAGCCGACTTGAACCTAAGGGGTTGCGCGCTTAAGGGAAGGAACCTACAAGGTCGGATCCGAGGACACTGGTCGCACGTGATCCGAGCTGGACTTGGATTGTGACCGAGTAGACTTGTGGGCATTAGGATTTGTGTGAGGCCCAAGAGTTGATCCCGGGACAGATGCCTATAAATAGTGGAGGTGCGGCACACTCATTTGATTGATCGCTTCGACGTCGTCGCTAGGGCTTTGCATCTGTTGCAACTAGCCACCTCCACTCGCCGCCAGTTGTGTGATCGGACCTAACAGTCCGCTACACGACGTTCCTCCTGCATGTGAGGATACCGTTAGAGGCGATGCACTTGCGCCGCTCCGGCGAACATGTTCGCGGGATCCTATCGGCTACGTGGGAGATCGACAAGGAGGAGACGAATCCGAAGACGCGTTGCCCCAACTCTACTTCCGTTGCACGACACTGCGCGTCTAGTGGTAACAATTAGTGATCCTTCACCCTTAGCATGTTCTTGGATGTTCTGTGCGTAGAAATTTTTTTAATTTGCAGTCGACGCACCCTACCGTAGAACCTAACATTAGCGGTATAGATTCTGCCCTATTTGTTTTAGAATAACACATCTCTAATAATTTGTAGAACATAAATTGCACAACATTTACCAAATAATCATTAGCAAGAAAATAGTATTACGCGTATTCTAAAAACTATTGATTGCCTTTCGGTCAACTTATTCAGTATACAATAATTTAATAAACTATGCCACTGGTGTTTCACACTTCTCCCCACTAATCTGCAAATGAGAAACAACCAGTATGATTAGAGCAACAATTAGAGTCTTCACCAATATGCTACTCACTCCGTTTAACTAAAACCACGACACTTATTTGAGGGAGTATATGTTATCTATTTTCTTTGGGGGGGGGGGGGGGGGGGGAGCAAACTTGCCATTCCAGAAAAGGTAGCTTTAATCTCACTACCCCCCAAACAAAAGTTTTAATCTCTGTACGAATTTTCATACATGAAATTACCAATGATAGCTTTTCAATTGAATTGTAATACCAAATCACAACCCTACAAAAAAAATTAATCAAAATCTTACAAACGACTGGGCCAGAAAAAAATTATAATAATCAAAATCACAACAAAACATGAGGAAAGGAGTTAGATCATTGGTGTTGCTGGCGGTTTGGGAAATGTGGGCCGGAAGAAACAACTGTAGACATTGTGGCCACAGTGCGCCGCATCATCGACCTATGGCGACTCGCATGCGCGATCTACCTTGAGTCTCTGGCCCCTCGGGAACATGTCGTGAGAGATCAGATTTTGAGCTGCCCCATGGGCCTCTTTTTATAGATAAAATGCCTTTGTCCGACTTCAAATTGATAAAGCCACCAAGCGTGACAAGAGTCAACAAACACCCAACATACAACGCAAATCAACAAGAGTACGAAAGTAGTTAAGGAAGGAATGGAGAGCCACAACCGGCAACAGGAAGCATGGCATGCAGGCGAGACAAAATAAAGAGGGCGAAGCTAGCACCCAACTAGGACAACCGCACTGAATCTCTACCCAGGATGAAGTTCGTAGTTCCCCGAACGTGAGAGATCAGAAGCGCCGTAGCCGCCACATCGCCCTCCTTAATCAGAGATTTCCCCTGCTGCAAAAGAGAGGGCATTTAAAAAATGCAGTCAACCACCTTGTTAGGGAAGGTGTGCTCGATGGTAGATTCAAATTCTTAAGAAGTCTTCTAACACCTCCACCGGTTTTAGACTTCGGTTTCTATGGCAACTAGCCTTAGTGTGCTCCTTGAGCCCTCCCTTCACCGCCCGTTCGGTCCCCTTTCCCCATTTCTCGCGGCCACGGTGTATGGCGGTGAGTGAGAGGGGATTCAAACTTGTGCCATATGTTTTCTTCCCAAATAAACCAAAAAACAATAAGCCAATTCTTACTCATCACGGGCTTTACCGCACCCATGGTTTTTTGTGCGAAGATCACCTAAGTTGACTGGTGGAATGGATATGATGCCTTCTTCAAGGGCTTTCGCCTTGTATGGTAGAAGTGGGGGTTCGATGACGGTATGTGTGGATTCCTATGCTTCAACCCGAGCCTCTCGTGCATCCATGGAGACGGAAAAGAGATGAAGGGGATAATAGGGTCCGGATCTTGAGTTGTGGTCTGCTGAAGTGGCTTCTCTCATGTGTTGCAATTGCACTTGTCCTTGTCCCTTTTTTAGGAGCTCATTACGTGTGTCACGGAGCTACAGTGCCTGCTTCTACTCTCATCCTCCTTGTGAGCGCTAGGCCTCGATGGTAGATAGACGGTCTACCTCGCTCCTATGCAGGATCTTCTGGCCGAAGGGTGACTGTTAGGAGCTCCGACATGGAGGCAAGTGCGATGTCGCCTCCTTTCCTTCCTCCCGGCATGAATGCCAAAAGGAAGGCACCTTCGCTTCAGGGTGGGTGCCTTCTTCTTCCACTTTATGACGTTATTTGGTGGCAGTGCTGAAGTAGTCTTGTGGTCCCAAGTGGAATCATCCCTGGCGACGACAAGTCTTTTGCTCATCTCATGCTCTATGGCAGGCAAAGGGCACAATTATGATCTAATTTCGTGGTTTGGTGTCATTCCACCAAATCTCATGGACCGAGTTCCTACTTAGTTTTCTGTTGGGGTCTATATTATTAGCTGTATTATGGCTCCTTATAAAAAATGACATAATGACTCCATATTTTAATTAATGAAGCTAGTCCTTCCTCGGTGCGGATTTTTGTAACCTGGGTCTACCATTTAGCGAAAAAGATTTAAAAATAGTAAAATAAATAAATAAATAAATAAACAAAACTTTGCCGGAATAAGCATTGTCCAGTGTGTTACTCACATGTAAAGTTTCGGGACAAAATGACTTGTGTGATATTGTTGGCAAAAAAGAAAATTGTAAGCACACACTGGGTGAATGGTAAGCTTAACATAGTATCGGTTTTGTTTTTACTAGCAAAAGGGCCCGTGCGTTGACAACGGGAGGAAAAAAAATCATAATCTCCAATGGACATGACCGTATTTTGCCGCATCACCAAGATAAACTATCACTCTCAATTTCGTGAAATCAAGAACATTTTCGAAATCATGAACAATTTTTTAAACTCATGCACATATTTGAAATCATGAGCATTTTTCAAATTCGTGAACACTTTTACAAATTTTCGACCACTTTCTAAAATTAAGAACATTTTTTGAATTCATGAACATTGTAAACAGTTTGCAAACATTTTTTTAAATTTTTGAACATTTTATTAAACTATTATCTTGAATTGAAGAATTTGTTTTTTGGAAATTGGTGGAATAATTTTTGAAATTAATGAGTGTTTATTTAATTTAAAAAAATGTTTAACAACATTTCTTGAAATGCAAGATCATTTTTTGAATCTGCGAACATTTTATGAATGAATAAACTATCTTGTAAAAGAACATTTTTTAAAATTTTAGGATATTTTTCCATTCATGAACATTTTTTGATTTGGCGAAATTTTGTTCAATTTCATTAACATGTTTATTACATGAGCATTTTTTGGATTCCCGAACATTTTTTTATTAAGCAAACATTTTTTTACAATATCGCGAACATTTTTTGAATCCACAAACATTTTGTGAATTATTAAAAATATATTTAAAAATTCCTTTTTTTTAGTTTTCAGAAATTTTTGAAGTCCTAAATTATTTAAGTTAAAAAAACTAAAAATATAAAGGAATAATAAAAACGAAAATTAAAAAACAGGCCGCCCGGACATGGACCGGCCGAAACTGGAGTGCTGCGTCTCCCACCGCGCTGAGCGCATTATAGGATGTCCCAACTGCATGGGCCGGCCCAGCCTGAGGATTCGCCTTTGTGGTGCGTTTTTATCACTTATATATGACATTGGTGAGTAATATTTTGGGTAATTTTCCTGACGTACAGACAGAAACAATAGACTCTTTATTATTAGGTATAAATATAGATATACGTTCATTTTAAGTACCACAAAAGTCAGGAAAGCCATTTTGTCGCGGAACCTTGCATCAGAGTAATACACTAGACAATACTTGTTTCGAGTAAGTTTCAGATTTTGTTTTCTTATATATTTTAATATAATTTTCAATTTGGATGCGCTCGAGGTCGGGAAGACGGGAGAGCCCTGCAGTTGGTGGTGTCGGTTTGGAAGGAGGTACGACTCTGTCTTTCTCCTCTGAACGCAAGGTGTTTGTGGAAATGCCCGGCTGTTTCTTGAACCAGTAAGCGTTGACCTTCTTATTAGTGCTCTCGACATGCTGTTGCGCGGCCTGTCCTTGCCATTTCCTGGCGAAGACTTTGGGCAGCCTGCCCTGTCCCTTCTTCATGCTCAAGCTCGACGCTGAGCAAATAGAGACCGACAGCAATCCAGCGAGCGCTCGGAGGAAGAGATTATGAGGGAAGAAACCGAGGATACAAGAAGCTAGCTATCCAGGTTACTGCTGCTGCTGCTGCTTTGTTTGTTTGCTTTTCAGAAAGAGAATTATCTCTACTCCTATAAAAGTCTGAGTTGGTGATGATGGTGTGCCTACCATCTGTCGTTTACGATCGTTGGATCTGCATCCAACGCACCATAAGCAATCTGTGGAAAATTTTGCAAAAAACACCCGCTATTCATCACACATTTGCAGATGAGCCCTCCAACTTGTCTCTCCCGTTCAACTCTCCTGCCCCACCTTATCCGACCATCTTCTCCAGAAATCCAGAATCAGGGGGCGCCGTACGAACCACCGCCGGCAGCGCTGGAATGGATCCGGCGATCTGGCCGCTGCCGGCGCCATCCAACCCGAGCCCTCTTGTGCCTTCTCTCGGCCCCATCTCCCACCGCCGCCACGACCCCATCCTCCTCGTCGTCCCCTCGCCCCCTTCCCCATCTCATCTGATGTCGACCGCGGCAAGCAGGCTGACCACGCCGTCCGTCTACCGACGCCTCTACTGCCCCCTCCTCTGCTGCAGAAGGCCTATGGTAGACCATCACTGCCACTTCCCCTCCTCCTTGCTGTCTCCTCCGCCGGCTCACCCGTCTCCTCCGACGGTGGTCGCCGCAGGTCCGCCGCCGACGCAGTACGTTCCTGACGCCTCTTCCTCTCCCGCAGACCCCTCCCCCTCGATGTCTCATCCGCCCCCTTCCCCCTCCCTTCCAACGCTGACTGCCGCAAAGTACGCCGCCGGCTACGAGATGCTCATCCTCAGTGGCGGCGCCGACTACTCCTTCCCCTTCTCCACCGGCGGGCTATTCTTGGCTACTGCCATCCTCCTGTGGCGCCTCCCAAATTCAAATTTTTTCTGCCAAACCCGCGCGCCCAGGCGGAACAGTCTAGAAGCCAACCTTGCAGACCAATATATATCAATTTTTCTGTCGCACCAAGTTCAAATCCGCGCGCCAAGGTGGAGCTGTCTAGAAGCTACTCTTGAAGACGAATATAAAGCAAATGGGCAGGCATATGGGACTCACGCTGCTGCACCCAAAGAAGCCAGAGGCTGGTTACGCAAATCTTCAGATTGAACAGATTGTGAGGACTACGCCGTTTGTTCTGCTTCGTGAAGGAGGTATGGGCGAATCTTCTTGTGCAATCGCATATATGTGCTTTGACAGAAATAGCTGATCCGATTAGGAGATCAAGCACCGGTACCTTTTCCCTATAATACAAGGGGAATAGTTTACTGTCCTTAGATTTGCTATGCTAATATGATTGCTACACAATAAATGCTAGCACTGATAATTAGTGAATAGAATATTAGTTTGGTTTTTTGTTCATCTATTGGCATAGATTGATGGACCGCAGGTAGCCACATTCTTGTCACTTGATCTTATACTTTTGTAGTACCAAATTATACATGCATTATGGTATTGCTTACAATTGAGATCTTGAAGTTGTTGCTTAAGTTGACCAAATAGCAAATATGCATTGGTACTAAATCTGCACATAAATACTCAGTGGCGGCTGCAACTACAATTGGATTTGTTTCTCACTAAATCACTGATTTTTGAAATGTTAACCCGCATGGCAGGTCCAAAACATACTCAACAAGCTCAGAAATTAGAAGTCTACAGGAGAAACCCTTGGATTTTGGTGTGAAACTGAAGAACCACAAGGTGAGGACATACTGGCTGAGTTAGGATGAATATTCAGTATGAGCACTCATTCAGAGATTGGTGGTTGTGTTAGAGATTTATAAGGAGTGCATCTTGTTTCATACTTCCCTGTTTCATACTTCCATGTTTTGTACATGCTGCTGTTCATATTATTTGTTTTGTTCATATTGTTACTTAATGACGATCAAATTTATCATATGTGCACTTTTGGATCTAAATATAAATTTCTCTAAATCTATCATACCTGTGCTTGGGTTAAAATGAATTATCCAGTTGGCTTTTGGCAAGGAATAATATTCTTTTAGATATAACATTCCTATTGGCTTTTGTGTTTTGATCTTTTAATTCATTTTTGGCTAACCTCATACTCTCTTTTGTTTTGGGGAGAAATATTCAGGTCTTGCGCCCAAATGTTACAATCCTTGTGCCAACAAAGCGATAAAGGAAAAGAAAAAGGTTGCTATCTTATCCCTTATCACTTGGCGGAACAATCTGTTTGCATATTTCTCAATTTGTATTATCTGACTGTTGGTCCAACTTTAAATAACACACTGGTCTACGACAATAATAAGTCCAACAGAACTGGCCCCAATGGCATGCCACAAACTCTGACAAGTCTATTTATACGCGAGCCAACATGTGTGACACATTTGAGTTACTCGTCTTCTTCGGATGATGAAGTGACAAACCAATCAGCTGCGATTTTTCCTACTAATAATGGTCTGCTCACATCAATTGAGGACTTGGAGCGAGGAGAAAGCTCCAAAGGTAAGTCTATAAGGCGAAAGTGTGTGTTTATGTAATTTTGTTTACCCACTTAATTAATTTCTCATAAAAATACTATAGGGCGAAAGCGTGCACGTGAAGCAATAAGATATGCTAGCCGTACACCAGAACAAATACAAGCAAGGCGAGAACGTGTGAGAGCACGTCGGCAAAGTTTAACACCAAATGAGAAGGAAAGGATTAATGCACAGAGAAGAGAGAAAAGACAACGTATGACACTTGATGAGAGGAATGCAAGTCAGCGAGCACGTAGGCAAAGTTTGACGCTAGATGAAAGACAAGAAAGGAATGCACGCCAGCGAGCACGTAGGAAAAGCCTACCACCCGAAGAGCGGCAAGCACTCCTAGCTCAGCATAAAGAAAGCTACGCAGCTAAACGAGATACTCTCTGTAAGGATTCCGCCGCACTGCAGTGCCCTAAAGGTTCATTGGCAGGACAACTATCATCAAGCTCTTATGCCTTTAGCTACCCAATTATGCTGGCACAAACTTCTGCTACAGTTCAAGGTAATTCTCACATACACATTCCTTTATCTCGCCAATTTTTCCGAAGGTGTTGCCGGTATTTTACACTATCATCAAAATACCAGGTAATCTTGAAAGCATACCTGAAGCGGTGGAAGAGGATCACATAGTTTACACTAACACAGGTATGCTATGGTATGGATGCCTTCTTTTCTCTACTAAGTATGTTATAACACACACTCAGAACCATCCTTATAACTTGGAATGGACAATTCATTATTGGCTCCCATTGGTTTCATATGTAGGTTCCCCAACAGAAAGCTTTGTTACGGACGATGATGAGTCTGAAGAAGAAGATGACGAGTACTTCATATTTGCTGGCAGAGGTATTGCTAATGCCGTGGATGCCTTACTTTCCTACACATGTATTATAGTACAAAAACTGCAAGACCTATATAACACTATTCATCTCATGTATATGTAGGAGATGATGAAGACTGTGATGACCTGATAGATGCATTTAAAGTAGATACCATTATTCCTGACCCATATGATGATGTCTACAAGAATATACCAGTAAGTACTCACACGCTGGCACCTAAACCTGATTGCAAGCATTGTGGTGCAAAGAGGTTCCAGTATGAGTCAAATGGATTTCGTTGCCGGTCTGGAAAAGTTAAGTTAGCACACTTAGAACCACCCTTGGAACTTAAAATGTTGTACACAAGTTCAGATCCCAATGCCATGCATTTTAGGGATAACATTCGATACTTCAATGGACACTTTTCATTCACCACCCTTGGAGTCAGCCTGGACAACAGATACACAAACATGAAGTCAGGAGTCTATACGTTTCGAGCTCACGGTCAAATTTACCACAACATCTTCTCATTTGGTCCAACTCAATATGGGCCAAAGCATTTGGAACTCTACTTCTATGATGACGATCCCGGTTTACAACATAGGTTTCGGCGCTCCCCGAACCTAGACCGAGATGTCATTCGAAAGCTTGTTGACATCCTCAAGGATAATCCTTATTCTGAAACATTCAGGAATCTAGGTGGAGTCGATGACCTTGAGGAATACCGTATTGAACTGAACACCGACATGAGGTTGGATCAACGGAGGTATAATGTGCCTATATCATCAGAGGTTGCAGCTATTTGGGTTGAGGGTAGTGAACTCTGTAAGCACTTTGATCGTAGCATAGTATTGTTCGGTAACAACAACAAGAGATATAGCATCCAACCATATTATGGATGTTATGATCTGTTGTCTTACTCTTTATTCTTCCCAAGAGGGGAGATTGGTTGGCATCCTGGCATCCCAAAGAATGGTGTTGGCTTGAATGAGATACTTTAGTCCCGTCGCAGTGGTCGACAGAGTCTAGGTAATTCATATAACAAAAATAACATGTGTTCATTTTGTTTATCCTCATTGTGCTTACTTTTCCTAATTCCCAATATTGTCCTTTTGTTATCTCTCATTCTGTAGGTTCATGTACAAATAGTCAATTATGCGTCTCCGTTAGAGACTACTATTGCTACAAGTTTCAAATGCGTCGTGGTGTATTTAACACCATGCTATACGATAAACGACTATTCCAACAATATGTGGTTGATATGTACATCAAGGTTGAAACCTCAAGACTGGACTATATAAAAAAACACCAGAAACAAATACGTGATGATCTATACCAAGGTGTTGTTGATAGCCTTCAAGCTGGGGAATATCGTGCGGATGCAGTGGGCAAACGGACTATAGTTCCTTCATCATTTATTGGAGGGAGAAGAGATAGGAGACGAAGATACCTTGATGCCATGGCCTTGGTTCAAAAGTATGGGAAGCCAGACATTTTTTTAACCATGACTTGCAACCCTAATTGGGATGAAATAATTAGTGAGCTAGAGCCTGGACAAACTCCACAGGATCGTCCTGATCTCATTGTAAGAGTATTTCGAGCGAAGTTGGAAGACCTCAAGGTACAACTTTTTAAAAGGCACATTCTTGGTAAGGTGGCAGCATATGTATATGTCGTTGAGTTCCAGAAAAGAGGTCTACCACATGCTCATTTCCTCCTAATCATGGAGGGGAGGTACAAGCTAACATGCCCAGAGCAATATGACTGTCTCATATTTGCTGAATTGCCAGACAAATCCAAGTACCCTGAGTTGTACAAAATGGTCGTCAAGCGCATGATGCATGGCCCTTGTGGAGTCCTAAACCCCAAGAACGTGTGCATGCAGAAAGGTAGCTGCAAGAACTACTATCCACGACCGTTTAATGCATCAACCCTTCAAGAAAAGGACTCATATCCCATATATAGGAGGAGAGATGATGGACGCCGTGCAAAGGTACGTGGCCAAGAGTTAGACAATAGGTGGGTTGTTCCATACAATCCTTACCTACTAAGAAGGTATAATTGCCACATCAATGTCGAGGTTTGCTCAAGCATAAAAGCTGTAAAGTACCTCTTTAAATACATATATAAGGGCCATGACCGAGCATCTGTTTCTATCGACGAGGTGGATAGTGATGGGAACATTGATGAGATAAAGCAATACAGAGATTCCAGGTGGGTTACGCCACCAGAAGCATTATGGAGGATATATGGTTTTGACCTTAGTCAGATATTTCCATCTGTTAGACAACTCCAACTCCACCTCCCTAATATGCACATGGTGTCATTTCAAGCGGGCGCAAATATGAATGATGTCCTCTCTGAAGAAGGAGCTTCCAAGACCATGCTAACTGAGTATTTTGAGGCAAACAAGAAATATGAGTTGGCTCGAGGAATTTTATATAAGGATTTCCCATCATATTTTGTTTGGATGTCAGGTGGAAAGTATTGGAAAAGGAGGGATGAACGCGCACAGATTGGGAGAATTGTGTCTGCACATCCAGCTGAAGGGGAGAGGTATTATCTTAGAGTGCTTCTAAACCATGTCACATGTGCTACATCCTTCGAAGAGCTTAGAACAGTGAATGGTATTGTTTACCCGACATTCCGTGAAGCTGCTGAAAGGAGGGGTCTTATCGAGTCAGATAATACTATCGATGTGTGTCTTAAGGAAGCTGAGGCTTTTCAGATGCCATCTTCCCTTCGAAGGCTATTTGCCACTATATTGGTCTTTTGTGAGCCCAGCAATGTGCGTGGCCTATGGGACAGACACTTGGAAGCTATGACAGAAGACTATCGACTAACCCAAATGTGCCCCCATGTAGTTGAGCAGATGGCGTTATTAGATATAAAAAATATGATGAGTCATATGATGCCTCAGATAATGAGGCTAGGGAGATCATAGAGGAGTCCACGATAGAGGTGGACCCAGAACACCTTGGCTTGTCATCTTTCCTAAACCCAGAACAGAGATATGCATATGACGAGATACTTGCGGCCATCAATAGTGGCCAAGGAGGTGTGTTCTTTGTTGATGGACCCGGAGGCACAGGGAAGACTTATCTGTACAAAGCACTACTTGCAAAAGTACGTGCTGAGGGTAAAATAGCTATTGCAACAGCAACATCAGGCGTTGCTGCATCCATCTTGCCTGGAGGGAGGACTGCACACTCAAGGTTTAAAATAACATTGAACACCGAAGACAATGGGGTCTGCAGTTTCACCAGCAAAGTGGGACAGCTAAGCTTCTTATGAGGGCGTCTCTCATAATTTGGGACGAGGCCTCCATGACAAAGCGGCAGGTGGTCGAGGCCCTTGACAATAGCATGAGGGACATCATGGATCGACCTGACCTGCTGTTTGGTGGAAAGACTGTTGTGTTTGGGGGAGACTTCAGACAAGTGCTTCATGTTGTTCGTAAGGGAACAAGGTCACAAATAACTGATGCGGCGCTACGCAAGTCTTACCTTTGGGAGAATATGAGACAACTAAGACTTGCCCGTAATATGAGGGCTCAGAGTGATCCCTGGTTTGCTGATTACCTTCTCCGTGTTGGGAATGGCACTGAAGATACCGTGGATGATGATTACATACGGCTTCCAGATGAGATTTGTGTACCATACACCGGCGACGGCACTGATATTGATAAGCTTATTGAAAGTGTTCTCCGGATGACTGTAGATGAAAACCTCTTGGATCCAAATTACATAACATCCCGAGAAATTTTGTCAACTCGGAATGAGTACGTTGACAAGATTAACATGAGTATGATTGAGAGATTTCCTGGGGAAGAGATGATATACTACAGTTTTGATCGCGCGGATGATGATCCACACAACTACTATCCCGCAGAATTCTTAAATTCATTAACACCTAATGGGCTACCTCCCCATATCCTAAAGCTGAAAATTAATTGCCCTATTATATTGTTACGGAACATTGACCCAACGAGTGGTTTGTGCAATGGGACGAGGTTGATTGTCCGGGGATTCATGAGGAATGCAATCGATGCTGAGATTGTGTTGGGCCAGCATGCTGGTAAGAGGGTGTTCCTTCCTCGAATTCCCCTTTGCCCATCAGACGATGAGATGTTTCGGTTTAGGTTCAAGAGGAAGCAGTTTCCAGTTAGACTTAGCTTTGCTATGACCATTAACAAGGCACAAGGACAAACTATAACAAATGTTGGTGTATACCTCCCTGAGCCAGTATTTTCACATGGGCAGCTCTATGTTGCTCTTTCTAGAGCTACATCTAGAAGTAATATGAAGATTCTCTCTCTCCCGGATAAGAAAAAGGATGGCCAGTCCAACTCCATTGCAAATATTACAAAGAACATAGTCTACAAAGAAGTTGTCAGCATGTAGCCCAAGGTATGAATCACTCAAGTACAATTTAAAACTTACATCTATCTAACTAGGGTTATGTGGAGGATTTACAGAAAGACAACATAGATACTTGCTTTAGTGTTCATGTTTTTTTTTTGTAAAAAAATTTATGTGTGTTTGAATTGTTTTTTAGTAGTTGTCTTTGTTACTCCCTCTGTTCAAAAAATACAGACGACGCCGACAGCAGGTTGCTTTGTCATCAGTGCATTTCGTTTGCTTGGTAGCTCCACATCCAATTTTCAGGCCACACCTGAATATTTCTTTCCTTTCTCTGTTATTGGCGTTTTTTTTCTTCGCAGAAACCTGGTTGATGTAAGAAAGCTACAAGTAGTCCAGTATTAATATTTTTGTATGTACATAGATACATGTGCACTCACCCCTTCTATATACATATGATTCAAAAACATATTTAACTTGCATTTTATTTCTTTGCTCCTGTACAAAATGTACTACAAGTGTTGTTCATTGTTTTTTCCTTTGCCTAAATATACTACAGAGTACATACCCCCTATAGTCTCCTTGTTTTTTCCTTTGTCTAAATATACTACAGACTATCATATATATGTAATACTGATTACCTGATGTCCTTTTAGGTGAGAAGATGGATGAAGCCAGTGCTCGAGGGCCAACATTGTTAGCACATATGTTTTGAGCAAACAACTAAAAGAGTGTACTATGCTGGACACACATGAACTGATCGGGCGCACTCTGTCTCACGAAACCGCCTGTACAAGAGTTGATCAAATTTAATATTGATGGGGCATTTACATCAGGCGGCTCCTTTGCTGGATGGGGGGTTGTTCCTCGTGATGAAGAAAGAGCTGTGATCCTATCACGGGCTAGGACAGGTGATAATATCCATGATGCATTTGGGGCAGAGCTTCTCGCCATTTCCAATGATGTCAATATGACGGCGTAGATAGGAGCACTAGATGCTCGACGTGCTGATTCTTCCCCCTTATTATGCTGCTGTCATCGAGGATGTAAAGTTCCAAATGAGGTTGTGGTTCTCTAGATGCAGAGTTTTGGTATGTAAAAGAAAAGCAAACCATGTTGCACATGAACTGGCCAGGCTAGGCCATCATTGTAATCTTGAGACCCTCTGGTGGGACTCCAATGTATCTGCCCTTGTGCCAGCCGTTGCAGTGGGCAAAATGCCTACTAAGTATTAGTAATATAGTTGTTGCTTTCCCTTAAAAAAGAATATACTGTAGGTGCTTGTGTATTAAGTCAAGGCACTTTTAACTCGTTCTTGTTTCTTTCTTGTGGACCATTTATAATTGTGTGCTCAGGATATATTATGTACTGCTATGTTATTTGGATATATCTACTGCTGCCATTTTTCTTCACATTTTAGTCTGGTTTGCCTAATATACTAGCATGAAATTAGCATTGCTGAATCCTTGAATAAAAGGTAACAACATATCTTGTTCTTTGTCCCCTCAATATGGAAGAGTCATGAGAAAATTGGGTAGGGAGAACAGTCTTATGTAAGGTGAAAATATAGATAATAAATGTTTGCTTGGACAAGGGGGTTTATCAGTTGGAAATCATATGTATGATTTTGCTCAATGTGTAAATATGGCATCATTTTGACCAATGTCTTGGTACATATTTTATTGTTCACTAGACTTCAAAATAATGTTCCACTTGATCTTTTGTGATTCCGTAGCGTAGCACGGGCATCTTACTAGTAATATATAATCTTCAGTTCTTCACCTCTGTTCATTCATTAGGCTATTTCTTTGGTTTGTATTCCACATGTGCAGGTTGTTCTTTGTTCTTCAGGATGGTCGACGCGGTGGGTAGCGTCGCGAAGATCGTCGGGGTGGCTCTCAAGATCAAGGAGGCGGCCAGCACGGTCCACCAGAACAAGAAAGACTGCCACCACATCAAAAGGCGCGTGGAGATACTTGACAAAACGCTTTCGCACCAAGAGAACAACACGGAGCTGATGGAGGACTCCGCGGTGACGGCCGCGCTCAAGGCGCTCGGCGAGCTGCTCGCTGAGGCGCTCGAGGCCGTCACCGAGTGCCAGCAGCTGTAACATCTCAAATTTTCAAATTGGAATATTATACATTAGATCATCACTGCATATCATATTTATTGCTTTTGGACTGATCCAGAAATTCTACGCAACTCAACGACCCACGGAGAGAGTTGGGGATTTCGTTATTTTCATATTTGAGTTTTTTCAAATTTTGAAAATAGGATCATTTAATTTTAATTATTTTATCTTCAATTATTTCTATTATAAAAATATGAGAGAGGGTATAAAATGACTTTCTCAAAATAAAAAAATATTGAGGATTTGATAAAAAAATCAAATAAGATTTTATTTCTGAGTTTTGGCTAGTTTATTTGAATTTAGAAAAAATTGCACGTTTTTCAAACTGCATTTTAGGGCCAAGAAAATGTTCATCTCGTTCTAAATATTTTATATAGGCGGTGAAAATCTATTTTGGCATTTTTAGAATTTTATTTTATTTCCTAGAATTTTCTTAGTTTCGGCGGAATATGTTTTAAAAAAATACCGCGCGCCCGACTGGGCCGAAGGCCCAGCCGAGCCAGGCCAGGCCCGCGCCGCCGCCGGCTTCCCCCGCGGGAGTCCGACCGCCCGCCGCCGCCGAGTCCGGCCGGGGCACGCCTCCCGAGGCCGACCCCGACCTAGCGCCCCCTTCCCCAAGCCGGACGCCACCCCCCTCTTAAATACCACCGCCGCCGCCTCACCCCGCCACCTCGACCCGCCCCGCCTCCCGCCGCCGCAGCCGCTGCTCGCCGCCGCTTACCGCGCCCGCCGCTTGCCGCGCCCGCCGCCGCCGACGCCCGCGCCCCCTTCCGCCGACGCCACCCCACCCCACCCCGTCGGAGCCCCGAGTCCCGCCGGAGTCCGACGAGGTAGCCGCGCCGTTCGCCGCCAGTTTTCTAAAGAAAACCAATTCGGTTTTTATTTCAAATTGTAGGTTTTTTTAATTTTTTTGATCGGTTTTATCGGTTCACTTATTTAGCGAGCGTTAACTCGTTTAACGGACGAGTTCACCGTTTAGTTTCAGTTAACGAACGTTCGTTCGTTATTCTGTTCGTCAGTTTTTTTCTTTTCTCGGATTTTCTGTGATTATTTCTGATCGCGATTTCTGATCCGGTTTTTGTTTTAGTATAACTTTTCGCTCGTTTATCGGAATCAGGCGATTCAAGCGCCTAGAGTATCGTCTCGAAACCCTCTTTCCGTTTAACCAACTCAAACAAGTTTTTGCTTCGGTAAAATTTGACTTAGGTCTAGATTAGCAAACGAAGCTTGTTTCTTTCGCCGTTTGACTTTCGTTGTTTCGTTCGATTTGTTTTCTTTTGCAAACCGGAGTTCTTAAGTTGAACTTTCTGGTTAGATCTCTTATTTGAGTTTTACCTGTCCATAATATGAGTGCTTATTATATGCTTGTTTGTTTGCGATAGAGTACCCGGAGTGCGCCGCTTGCTACTTTGAATCTCTAGGTTTCACGGATCATCAGCAAGGCAAGTAACACTTTGATCATACCTCTTAATACCCAGTTTTATTGCATTAGATCAATCCTCAAACAATTGCATGAATAGGATTTGATTAATATGTGGGTTTTGGGAAGTAGATGATGTAGTACCTATTACCTGTTTTAATTATCAAACCTTTGGGAGTTACTTCTACGTTTGCTTATGCCATGCTATGCTAGTAGAAGTGGATTGGGTGAGTGTTTCCATGACAGATGTGAGATTGTTATTTAATGGTTTACTTAAGGTGGCAACTTTAATACACATCTGGATGGATTGAGACACCTGGGTATTCCAGCGATTGCCTGTATTTCATTATGGACCGCCACCCAGGCTCAAAGGGATCATAAGATTATTCATGCTAGAAACTTCCGTGTGCAGCCACAAGCTACTATGGGCTCTAGCATAGCTGATTAAGTCGTGCGAACTCTTATAGTGGTACACTAGCAGATGTATGGGAAAGTAGGTGTAACTGCCGACCCGATCGTAAGGTTCTAGCACTTCTGAAAGACTATATCTAGGTCATCCGTTTCTCAAACACCATGCAGTGCGAGAATCCAACGGAGGAGAATGAGTCTTGTGGGGAAAAGTGCGCAAACCTGTGCCGAGTGTATAAACTAATCATGATTAGCCGTGTCCCCGGTTATGGACGTCTTGAATATCTAGTACTTGGATTATCATGTGAATCTCATCATGTGACTTTAATTAATTTTGTTGGGTTTTATTGATGATGCTTAACTGGGATTGAGAGGGTGTCTACACTCTCAATGTTTAACAATCACCATGATAGTTAAATAAAAATTTAATGTTTGCAGTAGGGAAAAATTGGCTTTACGCAAAACTGTAACCATAGAGCTTTCCACTAGCCATATATGCATGTAGTATAGTCTATTTCTGTTCATTACTCTCTATGTGTTACATTGCCAGCATATTCCATGTGCTGACCCGTTTTCGGGCTGCAACGTTCATGTTGCAGACTTTTCAGACGACGAGTAAGGTGCCTTAGGTCGTGGTTCTATACTTAGTGATGCCGCTGGAGTTGATGGACTCACTTATCTTCCAAGTCTTCCGCTGTTATCGTTATTAGATGGCCTTAAGCCATATTATTTGTAATAAGTTCTCTTTTGAGACATTCGATGTAATAAGTGTGTGATTGCTACTCTGTTATAAATCCTTCAAGTACTGTGCGTGTCAGCATTACTGATCCAGTGATGACACTAAAGCACAGAGATCAGACTGGTTGAGGTCTGGTCGCTACAAGATGGTATCAGAGCACACGCTGACTGTAGGACACAACCACTAAGATAAAGCCCTAGATCACTACTCTCTTCTCATTTCTGACTCCTCATCTTTTCTACTCTTTTAGGATGACAAATGCAAGGAACAAGTTCACACAACCGGATGAAGATACACCCTTTGGACGCCACCTGAAGGAAGTCACTAAGTACCTGAACATCGGAGTACCAAGCTTCACCGGAACCTACAACGCCACTTTACCCGAGGAAGAGCGCTGGATGATCCAAGTTCAAGTTCCAGGAAGGATGTTCGCGCCAGTCACTGAGCCCATAGAGTTTTCCTTTGATGCACCAACCTGGAGTGTAGGAAAGAGCATGGCAGCACACATCACCATGGGACGTATTGAAGAAGTTTACCACAATGATCTCAAGGATACTATCTACCAGATTTGTGGGCACCGAGATGAGCAATGGGAGATGATCAGCACTAGGAAGGATAGATCAATCGCAACTTTTATCCAGGAGTTAAACCAACACATTCGACGTCAGGAGAATCAGATGTGCGCATGCATGATAGATCTGAAGAAGGCGATGACAAGAATCACGGAGCTGGAGGAAGAACTCAAGGCTACACGCGAAGATTATATGAAGGAAATCGAAGTATTAGTGGAGAAGAATGATGACGTGACCAGGAAGCTAGGAGTTTTCATGGGAGACCCCGCACCAGGTGGAGAAGATGATGATTCCACTTGCCCGGAGAACTACATCATCATCGACGACACCGACTCGGACCCAGATGACAGCGATGATGACTATGTTGATGAAGCTGGAGCGGATATCATGGAGTCTTCATCGGAGCAGTTTTTCTAGTCGACCACCATAACAGTAGTAGTATTCGTCCATGTATCTAGAATAGTCCGAGCACTTTTATAACGATAGTTCTAGACTGATTGTATGCCCTTGTTTGAATTGAATGAAGTGATGTTGTTTGCATTTGCCTCATGTGCATATGGGTAGTGTTCTCTCTCTAGACCTCAATCTATTCTATATCCTCATCTTTTCTAAACCCCCAGATGCCTCCGAGACGTGACAATGGATTTGCTTTCCCACCGAAGCTCACTCAGTTGATCCAACAGCAGAATATATTAATGCAGTTGCTAGTCCAGAATCAGAATCAGGGGAACAACAACAACAACCCACCACCACCACCACCTGTTGATCACTTAACCCGTTTCCTTAGACTAAATCCAACGGTGTTCTCCAGTAGCACCGAGCCGGTAGTGGCAGATGATTGGCTCCGCAAGACAGGGAGGGAATTGACCACCGCAGGATGCACAGATGCAGAAAAGGTGCGTTTTGCCGCACATCAGCTTGAAGGACCCGCAGCATCATGGTGGGAGAATTTCACAGCCACTTATCCTATCGACACTATCACATGGGATCAGTTTTAGCAGGCTTTCCGTACTGCCCATGTTTCAGTAGGAGCTATGGCCATGAAGAAGCGTGAGTTTTGCAACTTGCGCCAAGGAGGACGGACAGTTGGCCAATATGTGGATGACTTCAGTAAGTTAGCCCGTTATGCCCCGGATGACGTTGCTACGGATGCAACTAAGCAGGAAAAGTTTCTGGAAGGACTGAATGATGAGTTGAGCATGCAGTTGATGGTAGCAACTTTCAACAACTACCAGGAGTTGGTAGATTGTGCCCTTATGATCGAAGGGAAGCAGCAGCAGATTGAGAATCGCAAGAGGAAGTATGGACAAAGGAAGTACAATTCAGGAGCTCAGCACAAGCCACGTTTTACCCCGAAATCGAGGGGACATTTTCAGCATACCCATGGAGGAGGGAGTTCGCATAATCATAATGGCCCCAAAAATGGTAACGCGAATGGGGGAAGCAACGGTCAGAACCGTACCAACCCATCAACCCCAGCCAAGAGAGACCTGAGCCAAGTCACTTGTTATAAGTGTCAGAAGACCGGACATTATGCCAATGAATGTCCTAAAGCCCAAAATGGAAATGGCAATGGAAGCTTAGGGAAGAAGCCGAACCCTTTCAATAGGGGACAGGTGAACCACGTTAACGTGGAGGAGGTTGAAGCACACCTAGATGCAGTAATAGGTAAGTTTTTGGTTAAGTCATTTACTGCAATCGTTCTCTTTGATACTGGTGCATCGCATTCATACATATCAAGAGGATTTGTGGATAAATATAAACTGCCCACCAAGGTTCTTAGAGCATCTATGTTAGTACGCTCAACAGGAGCGGAGTATGTGGCCAGTAGAGGATGTTTTCAAGTGCCATTGAGTATAGGTAGGCATGTGTTTCCCTCGGATTTAATCATTTTGGAATCGCAAGGTTTGGATGTAATTCTGGGTATGGATTGGCTATCGATGTATGGAGGAAACATTGATTGCGCCAGTAAGTCGATTTTGCTTACCACCCTAGAAGGAAGAAGGATCAAGTATGTATCACGGCATGTGCCGAATAAGACTCAAGTAAATTCCTTAACAGGAGTTGTACAGGAGGAAGTACCGGTGGTAAAGGATTTTCCAGATGTATTTCCAAAAGAGTTGTCAGGCATGCCACCGGATAGAGACATTGCGTTTTTGATTGAGCTTTTGCCAGGCACAGGGCCAATATCTAAGAGACCGTACAGAATGCCTGCAAAGGATTTGGAGGAGATTAAGAAGCAGATTAAGGAATTACTGGATAAGGGATATATTCGCCCAAGTTCGTCACCTTGGGGATCACCAGTACTTCTAGTGGAAAAGAAGGATGGATCGTTAAGAATGGTTGTTGATTATCGAGGATTGAATGAAGTGACGATCAAGAATAAGTACCCACTGCCGATGATCAATGATTTGTTTGACCAATTGCAAGGAGCTAAGGTATTTTCCAAGATCGATTTGCGATCAGGATACCACCAGTTGAAGATTCGAGAGCAGGACATACCTAAGACAGCTTTTATCAGAAGGTATGGGATGTATGAGTATTACCGTTATGTCATTTGGTCTGACTAACGCACCTGCCTATTTTATGGACATGATGAACAAAGTGTTTATGGAGTTTTTGGATAAGTTCGTCGTAGTGTTCATTGATGATATTCTGGTTTACTCAAAGAATGAAGAAGAACATATAGAACATTTGCGTTTGGTACTTGGTAAGCTCAGAGAACATCAGTTATATGCCAAGTTCAGCAAATGTGAGTTTTGGTTGAAGGAAGTTGGATTCCTCGGACATGTTATATCCGGAGAAGGAATAGCAGTAGATCCCACCAAGGTTGTCACTGTGACAAATTGGGAAGCCCCAACAACAGTTGGAGAGATCCGGAGTTTTCTTGGACTCGCAGGATACTACCGAAGATTTATTGAAAATTTATCGAAGATTGCAAAACCTATGACGGAGTTGTTGAAGAAGGATACCAAGTTCAAATGGACTGAGGAATGTGAGGCCAGTTTCCAGGAGTTGAAGAAACGTTTGGTTACCTCGCCCGTGTTGATTCTGCCAGATCAGCGCAAGGATTATGAGTATATTGCGACGCTTCATATCGAGGACTTGGAGAAGTGCTTATGCAGGAGGGAAGAGTTGTTTCATATGCCTCACGATAGCTTAAGCCCCATGAGTTGAATTACGCTAAACACGACTTGGAGTTAGCAGCTATAGTGCACGCTTTGAAGACGTGGAGACATTTTCTCATCGGAAACCGTTGTGATGTGTACACGGATCACAAGAGTTTGAAGTACATCTTCACGCAGAAGGAGTTGAATCTCAGGCAAAGGAGATGGTTGGAGCTCATCAAGGATTATGATATGAGATTGCATTATCATCCCGGAAAGGCTAACGTAGTAGCTGATGCATTGAGCCGCAAGAGCCATGTCAATACACTAAAGACCGAAGAGTTACCATAAGAGTTAGCCGAGGATCTTCGTGAGCTATGTTTGGAGATAGTTCCGGGAGGCTATGTAGCAGCATTGGAGATTCAGTCTACTTTGATGGATAAGATCAGAGAAGCTCAGAAAACCGACAAGGAGATTGCCACTATAAAGGAGAAGGTGAGCAAGGGAAAAGTTAAAGGATTTCGTGAGGATGAACACGATACCTTATGGTTTGAAGACCGCGTTTATGTGCCTAATGACCCGGAGATCAGGAAGTTAATTTTGCAAGAGGCCCATGATTCGCCATACTCGATTCACCCAGGAAACACCAAGATGTATTTGGATTTGAAAGACACTTTCTGGTGGACCAGAATGAAGAAGGATATTCCAGAGTATGTAGCAGTTTGTGATGTATGTCAGAGAGTAAAGGAAGAGCATCAGAAGCCAGCAAGATTGCTACAGCCATTAGCGATACCCGAATGGAAGTGGGATAAGTTAGGCATGGATTTTATCATGGGATTACCCAGGACCCGTTCAGGCTATGACTCGATATGAGTTGTAGTTGATCGCTTGACGAAGGTAGCTCATTTCATCCCAGTGAAGACCACTTACACCAGTGCTAAGTTGGCAAAGATATACATGAACAGGATCGTATGTCTGCATGGAGTTCCGAGGAGCATTGTATCAGATAGAGGAACCCAGTTTACCTCAAAGTTCTGGAAACAGTTGCACGAAACTTTGGGTACCAGACTAGAGTTCAGTACATCTTTTCATTCGTAGACCGATGGACAGACCGAGAGAGTCAATCAGATTTTGGAGGATATGCTGAGAGCTTGTGCGCTAGATTATGGATCTAGTTGCTATGACAACTTGCCGTATGTGGAGTTCTCTTACAACAACAGTTATCAATCTAGTTTGAAGATGGCCCCTTTTGAAGCCTTGTATGGAAGACGGTGCAGAACACCATTGTCGTGGGATGAAGTTGGAGACCGCCAGTTGTTTGGACCAGATTTGATTAAGGAGTCTGAACAGAAGGTGAAGTTGATTCGCGATAGGCTCAAGGTAGCCCTGTCCAGGCAGAAGAGCTACGCAGATTCTAAATGCAAGGAGACAGTTTACGAAGCCGGAGATAGAGTTTATCTTCGTGTATCTCCACTTCGAGGAGTTAAGCGCTTTGGAGTTAAGGGAAAGTTAGCGCCACATTTTGTGGGACCATACAAAGTTTTGGAACGCATGGGAGAAGTTGCTTATAAATTGGAAATGCCTGAGGGATTGTCGGGAGTTCACGACGTGTTCCACGTTTCCCAGTTAAAGAAGTGCCACACAGAGATGGCGGATATACCGCTGAGAGATACAGTGCCACTGGAAGCAATTCAGCTGGATAGTGATTTGATCTATGAAGGGAATCCAGTCAAAATTCTCGAGTATGCCAGCCGAGTCACCCATAGCAAGGTTATTAAGTTTTGCAAAGTTCAGTGGAGCCATCACACTAAGGATCAAGCCACCTGGGAGCGAGAGGAAGATCTGCTGAAGGACCACCCTCACCTATTCTCTAGCCAACCCGAATCTCGAGGGCGAGATTCATCTTAAGGGGGTAGTTTTGTAACATCCCAAATTTTCAATTTGGAATGTTATACATTAGATCATCACTGCATATCATATTTATTGCTTTTGGCCTGATCCAGAAATTCTACGCAACTCAACGACCCACGGAGAGAGTTGGGGATTTCGTTATTTTCATATTTAAGTTTTCTCAAATTTTGAAAATAGGATCATTTGATTTTATTTATTTTATCTTCAATTATTTTTATTATAAAAATATGAGAGAGGGAATAAAATGACTTTCCCAAAATAAAGAAATATGGAGGATTTGATAAAAAATCAAATAAGATTTTATTTCTGAGTTTTGGCTAGTTTATTTGAATTTAGGAAAAATTGCATGTTTTTCAAAACTGCATTTTAGGACCAAGAAAATGTTCATCTCGTTCTAAATATTTTATTTAGGCGGTGAAAAATTATTTTGGCATTTTTAGAATTTTATTTTATTTTATAGAATTTTTCTTAGTTTCGGCGGAATATATTTTAAAAAAATACCGCGCTCCCGACTGGGCCAAAGGCCGAGCCGAGCCAGGCCAGGCCCGCGCCGGCGCCACCTTCCCCCGCGAGAGTCCGACCACCCGCCGCAGCCGAGTCTGGCCGGGGGACGCCTCCCGAGGCCGACCCCGACCTGGCGCCCCCTTCCCCAAGCCGGACGCCACCCCCCTTCTTAAATACCGCCGCCGCCTCACCCCGCCACCTTGACCCGCACCGCCCCCCGTAGCCGCAGCTGCCGCTCGCCGCCGTGTGCCGCCGTCGCTTGCCGCGCCCGCCGCCGCCGACGCCCGCGCCGCCTTCCGCCGACGCCACCCCACCCCACCCCGCCGGAGCCCCGAGTCCCGCCTGAGTCCGACGAGGTAGCCGCGCCATTCGCCGCCGGTTTTTTGAAGAAAACCGATTCAGTTTTTATTTCAAACCGTAGGGTTTTTTAATTTTTTTGATCGGTTTTATCGGTTCACTTATTTAGCGAGCGTTCACTCGTTCGTTCGTTTTAACGGACGAGTTCACCGTTTAGTTTCAGTTAACGAACATTCATCCGTTATTCCGTTCGTCAGTTTTTTTTCTTTTCTTGGATTTTCTGCGATTATTTCTGATCGCGATTTCTGATCCGGTTTTCGTTTTAGTATAACTTTTCGCTCGTTTATTGGAATCAGGCGATTCAAGCGCCTAGAGTATCGTCTCAAAACCCTCTTTCCATTTAACCAACTCAAACAAGTTTTTGCTTCTGTAAAATTTGACTTAGGTCCAGATTAGCAAACGAAGCTTGTTTCTTTCGCCGTTTGACTTTCGTTGTTTCGTTCGATTTGTTTTCTTTTGCAAACCGGAGTTCTTAAGTTGAACTTTCTGGTTAGATCTCTTATTTGAGTTTTACCTGTGCATAATATGAGTGCTTATTGTATGCTTGTTTGTTTGCGATAGAGTACCCGGAGTGCGCCGCTTGCTACTTTGAATCTCTAGGTTTCACGGATCATCAGCAAGGCAAGTAACACTTTGATCATACCTCTTAATACCCAGTTTTATTGCATTAGATCAATCCTCAAACAATTGCATGAATAGGATTTGATTAATATGTGGGTTTTGGGAAGTAGATGATGTAGTACCTATTACCTGTTTTAATTATCAAACCTTTGGGAGTTACTTCTACGTTTGCTTATGCCATGCTATGCTAGTAGAAGTGGATTGGGTGAGTGTTTCCATGACAGATGTGAGATTGTTATTTAATGGTTTACTTAAGGTGGCAACTTTAATACATATCTGGGTGGATTGAGACACCTGGGTATTCCAGCGATTGCCTGTATTTCATTATGGACCGCCACCCAGGCTCAAAGGGATTATAAGATTATTCATGCTAGAAACTTCCGTGTGCAGCCACAAGTTACTATGGGCTCTAGCATAGCTGATTAAGTTATGCGAACTTTTACAGTGGTAGACTAGCAGATGTACGAGAAAGTAGGTGTAACTGTCTACCCGATCGTAAGGTTCTAGCACTTCTGAAAGACTATGTCTAGGTCATCCGTTTCTCAAACACCATGCAGTGCGAGAATCCAACGGAGGAGAATGAGTCTTGTGGGGAAAAGTGCGCAAACCTGTGCCGAGTGTATAAACTAATCATGATTAGCCGTGTCCCCGGTTATGGACGTCTTGAATATCTAGTACTTGGATTACCATGTGAATCTCATCATGTGACTTTAATTAATTTTGTTGGGTTTTATTGATGATGCTTAATTGGGATTGAGAGGGTGTCTACACTCTCAATGTTTAACAACCACCATGATAGTTAAATAAAAATTTAATGTTTGCAGTAGGGAAAAATTGGCTTTACGCAAAACTGTAACCATAGAGCTTTCCACTAGCCATATATGCATGTAGTATAGTCTATTTCTGTTCATTACTCTCTATGTGTTACATTACCAGCATATTCCATATACTGACCCGTTTTCGGGCTGTAACGTTCATGTTGCAGACTTTTCAAACGACGAGTAAGGTGCCTTAGGTCGTGGTTCTATACTCAGTGATGCCGCTGGAGTTGATGGACTCACTTATCTTCCAAGTCTTTCGCTGTTATCGTTATTAGATGGTCTTAAGCCATATTATTTGTAATAAGTTCTCTTTTGAGACATTTGATGTAATAAGTGTGTGATTGCTACTCTGTTATAAATCCTTCCAGTACTGTGCGTGTCAGCATTACTGATCCAGGGATGACATTGAAGCACAGCGATCAGACTGCTTGAGGTCTGGTCGCTACAGCAGCAGAGGTGCGTCGTCTGCGCTTTCTACACCACCGGGAGGCTGTCCCGAAAGCTGGGCAAGATGGAGCAGCGTATATCGTACCTGAACTTCGACGCGATGCTGACCATCATGAGCTACCAGCTGCTCAGGAAATTGCATGACGGTGTTCCACCACATTCGCGCACACAGGTCTGATTACTAATTAATTACCACCTCTTGCTTCTTTTTTCTGTGGCATCTCTAAACGATAATTCAGTTGATCTAGATGAAACGAGTGTACATTTTTTTTCTTCACAAACAAAAGTAGTACTTTCTGTCTTCCACCATGCCATGCATGGCATGTGCATTTGGAAGTTTCAGATTTACTCTCCTGGTACCCACACACCATTTCAACGACCGAGTGTGCCACAAAAGGTAGTAAGGATAATACTAATTGTATGCTAAATCATATCGACCAGACATGTGGATACCCCTATATATATGTACTCCCTCCATGCCAAAATAAGTGTCATTGATTTTAATATTAAGTCTCCGACGCTTAATGTCCATGGGAGTGACTATTTTTCCATAGTCCTAGAAATAGTTATTTGATTATTTCTTAGTCGATATATATAGGCGTGCGATGAAGACCATTTCATCTCTTTGTACTGGTCTGAACCTCAGTTATTAGATTGGATGGTTCTTAGTGTCGACATAGAAATTCTTTCATTTTGTTTTTTCACAAAAGTACTTTCTGCCTACTACCATACATGACATGTGCGTTCTGGAAATATTCAGATTTACTCTGGTGCAACACACACACACCATTGCAACTGACTCCGGCACAAAAGGTAGTAAGGATGGTACTGATACCGTTGCATGTATGACATATGTTGTGCATAAACGATTGAACAATATTAGTGGAATTATATCTACCAGACATGTGGATACCCCGGGCAACAACAATTTTTGGATAAATTGCGAATGTCAGCACTTGAAACCTTAGGCCCTGATACCATGTTATACTTCATGCACTAGGCAATGCAACCAAAAGTCCAAACTGATGAAAAGGGTTAGGTAATCTACATATAGCTAGACATCAACAGCCACATCAACAAATAACGCATGTTAGTCATCAATTTTTCTACATGAGACTATCTATGGACAGTATATGCGTTAGGTGATTATGGCGTACCTATGTAGTTGACCTTCATATTTTTATTAGAAATGACATTATTTTAACTACATTACAAAAGTTTTTTGTCTTTTGTATACTTCATAGCTTTTTAGGTTACATTTGTTTTCTAGTTCTAGTTGTTTTTTTGGCAACTATGTATCATTTTTTAACAATGTTCTTGGGGCAACACGGGGGGCATCATGTAGTATAGCATATACAAATGATGGTACGGATGCCTAATTCCTTGACTACTAGATGTCAAAATTATATCAAGATGAAGCCAACAAGCAAGCTCAGACTCATAGACCATGGCCCCACCAGGTATGATTCCCACCCACGCTAGTAAATATGTCCATGAGAATGACTATTTCTCTATCAACTCAGAAATAGTTATTTCTTGGTTGATAATTCGATATCCGTAAACGTGCGATGAATCTATTTTCATCTCTTTGTACTTGCATTAATCTCAATGATATGATTGGAGAGTCTTAACCTCGACTTAGATATAGTTATATTTCTCAATCTTGTAATACATAGCAAAATCATATATCTATATACCTCTACATACAATACGTGACCAGTAAGGTTAGATATGCCATGGAGCCTGGATTTTTGAAAAATTCAAAAAAATCATATTTGAGGGTCCAAAACAAATCTGAAAACAAGTATACACATACATAGAGATGCATACCACGCTCCTGTAAAATTTTCATACTGAAATGCATTTTTGTGTGTCTACACAAAAAAGATAAAAATCACGTATTTCTAGCACATATATTGTTCACTATAAAAGTCCATGGTTTTTTTAGTAGCTCACACCAAAATATATTTCATCATGAAATTGACAGGAATGTCGTATATGTATCTATGTCCATGTGTGCCTTTTCAGATTTTTTTATAGAAACTCATAGATTAAAAAATCAGGCTCCATGGAGCTCAGAAGCAAGAAAGCTTCTCTACTAGTAATGTCCCCATCTCCCACAATCCATGACATGGGACTTCTGAAATTGCTAGGTTCCCAAGTTTGGAGATTGGGACTCGCAGGATGCAGGCCACTTGGACCAGGCAGGGGTCTACTGCGTAACCTTCAATATGGTTGGCAAGGCTAACAGTGAGCAGGGGGCGGTAAAGTCTAATTTTTATCCCAGCGTGTACAGTAAGCGCATGCGTGTGTACTTGCACTTTCATAAAAATTAATATGCGCCACATAAATTTTACATCTGCATGTATGTGAAAAGTACATGGTCATTGTCTCCGCCATTGTTTTCTCCATAACCATGTAAACCCCTAGCTTTTTGTTTAGTCATAGGTCAGGTTCCATAAAATTTATTATTTAGATATAAGGCAGAGTCAAAAAAATTCTATAACAGTTGTAAAACACTGTAAAATATTTAGACTAGATATGTATAGTAGTTTATGTATCTTTCTCACCAAACAAATAAATTAACAAGCCCTCTAGATACAACAATAAGCAATAGACAACCGCTTGGCATGGACAGCTCGCTATCTCAAAAAACAATAAACAATAAGCCACAAGTCATTAACAGAGTTGTATCCAAACATATATTTATTGCACATGATATGGCTTAAAATACAACGCACTTGATTTTTCCGCGCTAGCTATTAATGAGATATCTATAAGTAATAGTACCATTAATATAGCCCATTCCCTAACCATTGTATGTCTGTCAGATGTCCGTTCAATCGTGCAACATTGTACGCAGAATTGTCGAAGTTGCGTGCAACATCAGAGAGGCAACTAAGATGGTTCTCCAGGACAGGGACAATTGCGTTGAGATTGACAAGTGTGTGAACAAAGTCAGCACCCTCTTGTCGCTGCTCGAATACAGAGGTGATGGACGAGACAGCGATGTGGCTCCTCCTAAGGAAGCTTCATGTGACCTTCTCCCGTGCCCACACGCTCATCACCGCCAGCTGTCAAACAAGGGGCCTTGCTATCACATGCCTTTATAGTCCACCTAGTCGAGTGTCTAGACAGCTACACGAGGTGCTAGATCAGATGGTATCTGACATTGATGACATGATGAACATCATCCTAAAATGTAAGGCGTACTTTGGTTCATTAAGATGTAGCTTTGATCAACGATTAAAATTGATGTCGTAGCTTCTTAGGGACTACTTTGTTAATATGTGGTTATGTGACTTAAAACTAATGTCATTAGGTTTGTACTTAAAATTACCTACTTGCTTTTGTAAGGAGTATAGGATAAGATCCTGATAACGTTTATCAGATATGTGAATTAATGTGGGACTTCCAAGACAATTAGATCTAGATAACGTTGTAAGAAATATGGTAAATACTCCAAAGACATGCCTCCTATGAGCTCTGATTAATGTGATTCTTGTTTCTTTATCCCTTCTCTAAATAAATGGACTCCGCTACTCAAAAGAGTTAATTTTAGTTTTTCCTTGTAATTGACATTGATTATTTGCATTTATTGGCTTTCCCCATGTAGACACCAACATGCCAGAAATGCCCAAAGATCAATCCTAAGCTATAGAAAGCTTTCGACAAGGAAGGTATGCATTCTACTTTGACCATATTGATTCCATTATGTTCGAATTATGTAGGTTGTTGTTCAAAAGGTTAGTCATATATGCTTGGTTAATTTTGATACATTACAATGTTTGTGGGTATAAAACTAGTCATTGCCAATTGATGCATGGAAACTCCCCCTATAGTTGACATCGCTTACTAGTAACTTCGTCCCATTGTTGAACTTTTTTTCAGATGGGCGGATATGACATGCGATGGACTAGGGTTACTACATGTGAAGGTCATATATCTCCTATGTATTTTACTCTTTTTGATTTTAATAATATGTAAGGAAACATGATGGTGTGTATAAGCAGTATATTGTTCCGATGATAGTCATGGTGGAACCATTTGCAAATCAACTTTCAGAACTATTGCCAGCCTTGTAAATAACTAATAAATGGTACATCTGGTATATGTTTGAGACGATTGGGGAAGAATCAAGTTTGATTTTAACTAGTTATTATGATAGTATATGTGTAAGGTGTACATTGCTCCGTGATAGCCATGGTGGAATCATTGGCAAATCAATTTTCGGTATATGTTTGTAGTTTGTTGCACCTCTAAATGTGTTGTTGCTATTTATTTTTATTTTTTGTTGTGTTTCTTAAACATTTATGAAAGTTTACATGTGGACGTTCAATGTAAGCGAAGTACGGTTTGGGTGGGACAATCGACAGAGCTTAAAAGACGGGTAGAGGTTAGAATATGTCGTTGCATTAGTAGAGTTGAAACCATCCCGTTTTAAGTTGATCCATCCAAAAATACTTCTATGCTTGCATGCACAATTATGTCTGTACTTTGTTGCACCTCTAAATGTGCCTTCACTAGGACCAAGGGGGCCACGCCCCCCCCCCTCCGTAGAGAAATTATGTGCAATAGTATTATTTGCTAAGCTAATTTTTTGAAGATTATCAAAGTTTAAGCAGCATTTGCCCTTTTGGCCCCCTCAACTTTGCATTGCCCCCTCAATAATCTATGTCAAGCTTCGCCACTGCGTCCAAGGTCAATGCTAAGGTGTAGCAAGCTTTCAACAATGAAGGTAAGTATTCTACTTTGACCGTGTTGATCCCATTATGTTCCAATTATGTAGGTTGTTGTTCAAACCATTAGCCGGCTCCCCGCAAACGATCCCGGGAATCATACCGACACTCGTGGTGAACTGGGACCGGCTGAGCTGTGCTCTGCTGTCGTGGGACTAGCACGGGCGCATGCACCAATGAAAGCTGGAAGGGCAACCTCGAGGCACAGAAGCTAGTATAGAATAGAATCCACACCATGAAAACAATCAAAAACTATGAGCAGTATAGTAGAATAACACATATAATAATTTGTAGAACATAAATTGCACAACATTTACGAAATGAATCATTAGTGAGAAAATAGTATTAGGCATATTCAAAAAACTATTGATTGCCTTCCGGTCAACTTATTCAGTATACCATTATTTAATAAACTATGCCACTGGTGTTTCACACTTCTCCCCACTAATATGCAAATGAGAAACAATCATTATGATTAGAGCAACAATTAGAGTTCACCAATATGCTACTCCCTCCGTTTAAACTGAAACCATGATACTTATTTTCAAACAGAGGGAGTATATGTTAGTTGTTCTTGGGGGGGGGGGGAGCAAACTTGCCATTCCGGCAAAGGCAGTTTTAATCTCACTACCCCGCAAACAAAAGTTTTAATCTCCCTATGAATTTTCATACATGAAGTTATCAAAGGTAGCTTTTCAGTTGAATTGTAATACCAAATCACAACTGTAACATCCCAAATTTTCAATTGGATTGTTATACATTAGATCACCATGCTATCATATTTTATTTGCTTTTGGTTTTGATCCTAGAAAATCCTAAGCAACTCAAGGACCCACGGAGAGAGTTGGGGATTTCGTTATTTTCATATTTGAGTTTTCTCAAATTTTGAGAATAGGATCATTTGATTTTATTTATTTTATCATCAATTATTTCTATTACAAAACTACGAGAGAGGGAACAAAATGACTTTCCCAAAATATAGAAATATTGAGGATTTAATAAACAAATCAAATAACGTTTATTTCGGAATTTTTTGGTATTTTTATGCGTTTTTCAAAATTGCATTTAGGGCCCAAATAAATGTTCACTTTGTCGGGCTTGATTTTAGAAGCCCGGAAAAATTTATTTCGGGAAATTTGGAGTACGTTTAGTATTTATTTTTATTTCTTTTTTGCACGTAATATTTTTTTTAAAAAAAATTCCGCGTCACGTGCTAACTCGGCCAAGGCCCAGCCGACGGCCCACCCCGCCGCCGAGCCGTCTCCCTCCAGGAGACCGGCCGCGCCGCCGCCGCCAGAGTCCGGCTCGTACTCGCCGCCTTGCCCCCTCCCCACGGCACCCTCCCTCTTATATACCGTCGCCCCCCCATCACCTCACCCCACCCGCCTCGACCCGCCTGACGCCGGAGCCGCCGCCCAGAGCCGCCCGACGCCGCGCGCCGCCGCCCGCCGCCTCCGTCGCCGCGCCGCACCCCGCCGCACCCCGCAGACCCCGCCGGAGTACCTCACCGGAGGTATATCCGCCGCCGTTGCCTTTCATTTTTTTTCAAATACCGTTTCGGTTTATTTTTTTTTAAACCCTAGTTTTTTTTATATATAGATCGGTTTTTTCTGGTTTATTTAAATAGTGAACGTTCATCGATCCGTTCGTCTTAACAAACGTGTTCACCGGTTAGTTTCTGTTAACGAACGTTCGTTCGTTTAACCGTTCGTCGTTTTTCTTTTTCGTCGGATTTATTCTGCGATTTTTCTGATCGCGATTTCTGATCCGATTTTCGTTTTAGTATAACTTTCTGCTCGTTGATCGGAATCAGGCGATTCAAGCGCCTCGAGTTTCATCTCTAAACCCTCTATCCGATTAATCAACTTAAACAAGTTTTTGCTACTGTAAAATTTGACTTAGATCCAGATTAGTGGAACGAAGTTGTTTTCTTTCGCCGTTTGACTTTCGTTGCTTTGTTCGATTTGATTCTTTTTGCAAACTGGAGTTCTTAAGTTGAACTTTCAGGTTATATCTCTTATTTGAGTTTTACCTGTGCATTAGATGAGTACTTATTGTATGCTTGTTTGTTTGTCTGCGATAGAATACCCGGAGTGCGCCGCCTGTTACTTCGAATCTCTAGGTTTCGCGGATCATCAGCAAGGCAAGTAACACTTTGATCATACCTCTTTTACTACCCAGTTTTATTGCATTAGATCAATCCTCAAACATTGCATGATTAGGATCTAATTAAATTGTGGGATGGGAAGTAGTTGAGGTAGTACCTATTACCTGTTTATTATCAAACCCTTGGGTGTTACTTCTACGTTTGCTTATTATGCCATGCTATGCTAGTAGACGTGGATTGGGTGAGTGTTATCCATGACAGTTGTGAGTTTGCAAATTAAATGGTTTATCTAAGGTGGCAACTTAAACACACATCTGGGTGGATTGAGGTACCTGGGTATTCCAGGTTTACCTATTGTTTTCTTTATGGACCGCCACCCAGGCTCAAAGGGATCATGAGATTATTCATACTAGAAACTTTCGTGTGCAGCCACAAGCCATTATGGGCTCTCGCATAGTTGACTAAGTCGTGCGAACTCTTACAGTGGTAGGCTAGCTGATGTAGGGGATGTAGGTTGGTACGGTCTATCATATCGTAAGGTGCTAGCGCTTCTGAAAGACTATGTCTCGGTCATCCGTTTCTCAAACACCCTGTAGTGCGAGAAATCAAACGGAGGCGATCGAGTCTTGTGGGGAAAAGTGCGTAAACCTCTGCAGAGTGTACAAACTAATCATAGTTAGCCGTGTCCCCGGTTATGGACGTTTTGAGTATCTAGTACTTGAATATCATGTGAATCTCATCATGTTACTTCTAAATTAATATTGTTGGGTTTAATGATGATTACTTTAATTGGGATTGAGGATGCTGTCAACCATTCTCAATGTTTAACAACCACCATGATAGTTAAATAAATTTATTCCTTTGCAGTAGGGAAAAATTGGCTTTACGCAAAACTGTAACCATAGAGCTTTCCACCAGCCATATATGCATGTAGTATAGGCTTATTCTTTCATTATTCTCTATGTGTTACATTGCCAGCATATTCCATGTGCTGACCCGTTTTCGGGCTGCAACATTTCATGTTGCAGACTTTTCAGACGACGAGTAAGGTGCCTTAGGTCGTGGTTCTATACTCAGTGATGCCGTTGGAGTTGATGGACTCACTTATCTTCCAAGCCTTCCGCTGTTATCTTTATTAGATGGCCTTAAGCCATATTTATTGTAATAAGTTCTCTTTGAGACATCGATGTAATAAGTGTGTGATTGCTACTCTGTTATTAATCTTTCGAAGTACTGTGTGGTGTCAGCATTACTGATCCAGGGATGACACCTGAACACAGAGGTCAGACTGTTTGAGGTCTGGTCGCTACAGAGATGGTATCAGAGCACACGCTGACTGTAGGACACGACCACTAAGCTAAAGCCCTAGATCACTACTCTCTTCTCATTTTCTGACTCCTCATCTTTTCTACTCTTTTAGGATGACGGAAGCGAGGATCAAGTTCACCCAGCCGGATGAAGATACACCTTTTGGACGACACCTGAAGGAAGTCACTAGGTACCTCAACATTGGAATACCAAGCTTCACCGGGACCTACAATGCCACATTACCCGAAGAGGAGCGCTGGAAGATTCAAGCTCTAGTTCCAGGAAGGACGTTTGCGCCAGTCACGGAGCCGATAGAGTGTGTTTTCAATGCACCAACATGGAGTCTGGGAAAGATCACGGTAGCTCACATCACCAAGGGATGCATTGGAGAAATCTACCAAGAAGACATCAAAGATACTATTTACCAGATTTGCGGACGCCGAGATGAACAATGGGAGATTGTTAGCACCAAGAGGGATAGATCCATTGCAGCATTCATCCAAGAGTTAAACCAGCACATTCGACGCCAGGAGAACCAGATGTGTGCAGACATGATGGAGTTGAAGAAAGCAAAAGCCAAGATTATTGAGCTAGAAGGAGAACTGAAGGCCACTCGCAAGGACTACATGGATGAGATTGTAGCTCTAGTGAGACAAAACGGCAATCTTAAGGAGAAGATTGAAGAACTCATGGGGAATTCAGCACCCGGAGGAGAAGATGAAGATTGCACCTGTCCAGATAACTACATCATCATCGACGACACCGACTCAGATCCTAGTGATGATGATTTTGAAGACGAAGCTGGAGCAGATATCATGGAGTCTTCATCGGAGCAGTTTTTTTAAGTAGACCACCATAACAATAGTAGTAGACCACCATTATATATTTTAGTCCAAGCACTTTTGCGATAGTTCTAGACCGATTGTATGCCCTTGTTTGATTGAATGAAGTGATTTTGTGTGCAATTTGTCTCATGTGCATTTGGGTAGTGTTTTCTCTCTAGACCTCATTCTATTCTTAATTCTCATATTTTCTAAACCCTCAGATGCCTCCGAGACATGACAATGGATTTGCTTTCCCACCGGAGCTCACTCAGTTGATCCAGCAGCAGAATGCTTTGATGCAGTTGCTAGTCCAGAACTAGAACAACAACAACAACAACAACAACAACAACAACAACAACAACAACAACAACAACAACAACAACAACAACAACAACAACAAAACAACAACAACAACAACAACAACAACAACAACAACAACAACAACAACAACAACAACCCACCGCCGCCACCACCAGTTGATCACTTGACCCGTTTCCTTAGGCTAAATCCGTCGGTGTTTTCCAGTAGCACCGAGCCGATTGTAGCAGATGATTGGCTCCGCAAGACAGGGAGGGAGTTGACCACTACAGGATGTACAGATGAGGAAAAGGTGAAGTTTGCCGCACATCAGCTTGAAGGACCCGCAGCAGCATGGTGGGAGAATTTTACAGCCACTTACCCTGTAGACACTGTCACATGGGATCAGTTTCAGCAAGCTTTCCGTACTGCCCATGTTTCAGCAGGAGCAATGGCCATGAAGAAGCGTGAGTTTCACAACTTGCGCCAAGGAGGATGGACATTTGGCCAGTATGTGGATGACTTTAGTAAGCTAGCACGTTATGCCCCAGATGACGTTGCTACAGATGCAGCTAAGCAGGAAAAGTTTCTGGAAGGACTGAATGACGAGCTGAGTATGTAGTTGATGGTAGCAAGTTTCAACAACTACCAGGAGTTGGTAGACCGTGCCCTTATGATTGAGGGGAAGCAGCAACAGATTGAAAACCGCAAGAGGAAGTATGGACAAGGGAAGTATAACTCAGGGGCTCAGCAGAAGCCCCGTCTTACCCCTAAACCGGGAGTTCATTTTCAGCATACCCATGGGGGAGGTAGCTCGCACAACCATAATGGCTCCAAGAATGGTAATGGGAATGGAGGAAGCAACGGCCAGAATCGGACCACCCCATCAACCCCAGCTAAGAGAGACCTGAGCCAAGTCACCTGTTTCAAGTGTTCCAAGACCGGACATTATGCCAATGAATGTCCTGAAGGCCAAAATGGCAATGGAAGCTCTGGAAAGAAGCCGGACCCTTTCAACAGGGGACAAGTGAACCACGTTAATGTGGAGGAGGTTGAAGCTCAGCCTGATGCAGTAATCGGTAAGTTTTTGGTTAAGTCATTTACTACACTCGTTCTTTTCGATACTGGTGCATCGCATTCATACATATCAAGGGGATTTGTGGATAAGTATAACCTGCCAACCCAAGCCCTTAGGTCACCCATGTTAGTAACCTCGCCTGGAGCTGAGTATATGGCTAGTCGATGGTGTGATCGGTTACCATTAAGGATTGGTAACTATGTGTTTCCCTCAGACCTAATAGTATTGGAATCTCAAGGATTTGATGTGATATTAGGCATGGATTGGTTGTCAAAGTATGAAGGGAACATTGAATGTGCCAGTAAGACAATTTTGCTTACAACACCAGAAGGAAGAAGGATTAAGTATGTATCCCGGCATGCGCTAAACAGGACACAATTAAATTCCTTATCAGGAGTTGTACAGGAGGAAGTACCAGTGGTAAAGGATTTCCCTGACGTATTTCCAGAAGAGTTGCCAGGCATGCCACCAGACAAAGACATTGAGTTTTTGATTGAGCTTTTGCCAGGCACAGGGCCAATATCGAAGAGACCATACAGGATGCCCGCAAAAGATTTGGTGGAGATTAAGAAGCAGATTAAGGAGTTACTGGATAAAGGTTACATTCACCCAAGTTCTTCGCCTTGGGGATCACCAGTACTTCTAGTGGAGAAGAAGGATGGATCGTTAAGAATGGTTGTTGATTATCATGGATTGAACGAGGTAAAAATCAAGAACAAGTACCTACTACCGATGATCAATGATCTGTTTGATCGGTTGCAAGGAGCTAAAGTGTTTTCCAAGATCGATTTGCGATCAGGGTACCATCAGTTGAAGATTCGAGAGCAGGACATACCTAAGACAACATTCACCACCAGTTATGGACTGTATGAGTATACTGTTATGTCATTTGGACTGACTAACGCACCTGCCTATTTTATGAACATGATGAACAAAGTGTTTATGGAGTTTCTGGATAAGTTCGTCGTGGTGTTCATTGATGATATTCTGGTTTACTCGAAGAATGAAGAAGAGCATAAGGAACATTTGTGATTGGTACTCAAGAAGCTCAGAGAACATCAGTTATATGCCAAGTTCAGCAAATGTGAGTTTTGGTTGAAGGAAGTTGGATTTCTCGGACATGTTATATCCGGAGAAGGAATAGCAGTTGATCCCACAAAAGTTATCACTGTGACCAATTGGGAAGCACCAACAACAGTTGGAGAGATCCAGAGTTTTCTTGGACTCGCATGATACTACCGGAGATTTATTGAGAATTTTCTAAGATTGCAAAGCCTATGACGGAGTTGTTGAAGAAGGATACCAAGTTCATATGGACTGAAGAATGTGAGGCTAGTTTCCAGGAGTTGAAGAAACGTTTGGTCACCTCACCAGTGTTAATTCTACCAGATCAGACCAAGGATTATGAGGTATATTGCAACGCTTCACGTCGAGGACTTGGAGCAATGCTTATGCAGGAGGGAAGAGTTGTTTCGTATGCTTCACGACAACTGAAGCCCTACGAATTGAATTATGCCACGCATGATTTGGAGTTAGCAGCCGTAGTGCATGCATTGAAAACATGGAGACATTTCCTCATTGGAAATCATTGTGAGGTGTACACGGATCACAAGAGTTTGAAGTACATTTTCATGCAGAAGGAGTTGAATCTCAGACAAAGGAGATGGTTGGAGCTCATCAAGGATTATGATATGAGATTGCATTATCATCCCGGAAAGGCTAATGTAGTAGCTGACGCATTGAGCCGTAAGAGCCATGTCAATAACCTAATAACGGGAGAGATACCAAAGGAGTTAGCCGAGGATCTTCGTGAGCTATGTTTGTTAATAGTTCCGAGAGGCTATGTAGCAGCATTGGAGATTCAGTCAACGTTGATGGATAGAATCAGAGAGGCTCAGAAGACTAACCAGGAGATTGCTTCTATAAAGGAGAAAATGAGCCAAGGAAATGCTAAAGGATTTCGTGAGGATGAGCACGACACCCTATGGTTTGAAGACCGTGTTTATGTGCCCAATGACCCGGAGATCAGGAAGTTGAATTCTGCAAGAGGCACATGATTCACCGTATTCGATTCACCCAGGAAATATCAAGATGTATTTGGATTTGAAGGATACTTTCTGGTGGACCAGAATGAAGAAAGATATTGCGGAGTATGTAGCAGTTTGTGATGTATGTCAGAGAGTAAAGGCAGAGCATTAGAAGCCAGCAGGATTGTTGCAGCCATTGCCGATACCCGAATGGAAGTGGGATAAGCTAGGCTTGGACTTTATCACGGGATTACCAAGGACTCGTTCAGGCTATGACTCGATTTGGGTTGTAGTTGATCAATTGATGAAGGTAGCTCATTTCATCCCAGTAAAGACCAGTTACACCAGTGCTAAGTTGGCAAAGATATACATGACCAGGATCATATGTCTGCATGGGGTTACGAGGAGTATCATATCAGATAGAGGAACCCAGTTTACCTCAAAGTTCTGGAAGCAGTTGCATGAGACTTTGGGTACCAGGCTAGAATTCAGTACCGCTTCTCATCCGCAGATAGATGGACAGACCGAGAGAGTCAATCAGATTTTGGAGGATATGCTGAGAGCTTGTGCGCTAGATTATGGATCTAGTTGGGACGACAATTTGCCATATGCAGAGTTCTCTTACAACAATAGTTATCAAACCAGTTTGAAGATGGCCCCTTTCGAAGCTTTGTACGGAAGGAGGTGCAGGACACCGTTATCATGGGACGAAGTTGGAGACCGCCAGTTGTTTGGACCTGACTTGATTAAGGAGTCTGAATAGAAGGTGAAGTTGATTCGCGATAGGCTCAAGGTAGCCCAGTCCAGGCAGAAGAGCTACGCAAATTCTAAACACAAGGAGACAGTTTACGAAGTCGGAGACAGAGTTTATCTTCGAGTATCCCCACTTCGAGGGATTAAGCGTTTTGGAGTTAAGGGGAAGTTAGCGCCACGATTTATAGGACCCTATCGAGTTTTGGAGCGTATGGGAGAAGTGGCCTACAAGTTGGAATTGCCCGAAGGATTGTCAGGAGTTCATGATGTGTTCCACATTTCTCAGCTGAAGAAATGCCACGCGGAGATGGCTGACATACCTTTGAGCGACACAGTGCCATTGGAAGCAATTCAGTTGGATAACAATTTGACCTACGAGGAGAAGCCAGTTAAGATTCTCGAGTTTGCAGCCGAGTCACCCGCAGTAAGGTTATCAAGTTTTGCAAAGTTCAGTGGAGCCACCACACGGAGGATGAAGCCACCTGGGAGCGAGAGGAAGATCTTCTCAAGGACCACCCTCACCTATTTTCTAGCCAACCCGAATCTCGAGGGCGAGATTCATCTTAAGGGGGGTAGGTTTGTAACATCCCAAATTTTCAATTTGGAATGTTATACATTAGATCATCATGCATATCATATTTTATTTGTTTTGGTTTTGATCCTAGAAAATCCTAAGCAACTCAAGGACCCACGGAGAGAGTTGGGGATTTCGTTATTTTCATATTTGAGTTTTCTCAAATTTTGAGAATAGGATCATTTGATTTTATTTATTTTATCATCAATTATTTCTATTACAAAACTACGAGAGAGGGAATAAAATGACTTTCCAAAATATAGAAATATTGAGGATTTAATAAAGAAATCAAATAACGTTTATTTCAGAATTTTTCGGTATTTTTATTTGAATTTAGGAAAAATATGCGTTTTTCAAAATTGCATTTAGGGCCCAAGTAAATGTTCACTTTGTCGGGCTTGATTTTAGAAGCCCGGGAAAATTTATTTCGGGAAATTTGGAGTCCGTTTAGTATTTATTTTTATTTCATTTCTGTGCGTAATATTTTTTTAAAAAAAATCCGCGTCGCGCGCCGACTGGGCCAAGGCCCAGCCGACGGCCCACCCCGCCGCCGAGCCGTCTCCCTCCAGGAGACCGGCCGCGCCGCCGCCGCCAGAGTCCGCCGCCGCCTTGCCCCCTCCCCACGGCACCCCCCCTCTTATATACCGCCGCCCTCCCCCCTCTCACCTCACCCCACCCCGCCCCGACCCGCCCGATGCCGGAGCCGCCGCCCCGAGCCGCCCGACGCCGCGCGCCGCCGTCCGCCGCCTCCCGTCACCGCGCCGCACCCCGCCGAGCCCCGCCGCACCCTGCAGACCCTGTCGGAGTACCTCGCCGGAGGTATAGCCGCCGCCGTCGCCGTTCGTTTTTTTTTTCAAAAACCGTTTTGGTTTATTTTTTTAAAACCCTAGATTTTTTTATATATAGATCGGTTTTTTTCTGGTTTATTTAAATAGTGAACATTCACCGATCCGTTCGTCTTAACGAACGTGTTCACCGGTTAGTTTCTGTTAACGAACGTTCGTTCGTTTAACCGTTCGTTGTTTTTCTTTTTCGTTGGATTTATTCCGCGATTTTTCTGATCGTGATTTCTGATCCGAATTTCGTTTTAGTATAACTTTCTTCTCGTTTATCGGAATCAGGCGATTCAAGCGCCTGGAGTTTCGTCTCGAAACCCTCTATCCGATTAATCAACTTAAACAAGTTTTTGCTACTGTAAAAATTTGACTTAGATCTAGATTAGTGGAATGAAGTTGTTTTCTTTCGCCGTTTGACTTTCGTTGCTTTGTTCGATTTGATTATTTTTGCAAACCGGAGTTCTTAAGTTGAACTTTCAGGTTATATCTCTTATTTGAGTTTTACCTGTGCATTAGATGAGTACTTATTGTATGCTTGTTTGTTTGTCTGCGATAGAATACCCGGAGTGTGCCGCCTGTTACTTTGAATCTCTAGGTTTCGCGGATCATCAACAAGGCAAGTAACACTTTGATCATACCTCTTTTACTACCCAGTTTTATTGCATTAGATCAATCCTCAAACATTGCATGATTAGGATCTAATTAAATTGTGGGATGGGAAGTACTTGAGGTAGTACCTATTACCTGTTTATTATCAAACCCTTGGGTGTTACTTCTACGTTTGCTTATTATGCCATGCTATGCTAGTAGACGTGGATTGGGTGAGTGTTATCCATGACAGTTGTGAGTTTGCAAATTAAATGGTTTATCTAAGGTGGCAACTTAAACACACATCTGGATGGATTGAGGTACCTGGGTATTCCAGGTTTACCTATTGTTTTCTTTATGGACCGCCACCCAGGCTCAAAGGGATCATGAGATTATTCATACTAGAAACTTCCGTGTGCAGCCACAAGCCATTATGGGCTCTCGCATAGTTGACTAAGTCGTGCGAACTCTTACAGTGGTAGGCTAGCTGATGTAGGGGATGTAGGTTGGTACGGTCTATCATATCGTAAGGTGCTAGCGCTTCTGAAAGACTATGTCTCGGTCATCCATTTCTCAAACACCCTGTAGTGCGAGAAATCAAACGGAGGCGATCAAGTCTTGTAGGGAAAAGTGCGCAAACCTCTGCAGAGTGTATAAACTAATCATGGTTAGCCGTGTCCCCGGTTATGGACGTTTTGAGTATCTAGTACTTGAATATCATGTGAATCTCATCATGTTACTTCTAAATTAATATTGTTGGGTTTAATGATGATTACTTTAATTGGGATTGAGGATGCTGTCAACCATTCTCAATGTTTAGCAACCACCATGATAGTTAAATAAATTTATTCCTTTGCAGTAGGGAAAAATTGGCTTTACGCAAAACTGTAACCATAGAGCTTTCCATCAGCCATATATGCATGTAGTATAGGCTTATTCTTTCATTATTCTTTATGTGTTACATTGCCAGCATATTCCATGTGCTGACCCATTTTCAGGCTGCAACGTTTCATGTTGCAGATTTTTCAGACGACGAGTAAGGTGCCTTAGATCGTGGTTCTATACTCAGTGATGTCGTTGGAGTTGATGGACTCACTTATCTTCCAAGCCTTCCGCTGTTATCTTTATTAGATGGCCTTAAGCCATATTTATTGTAATAAGTTCTCTTTGAGACATTGAGATAATAAGTGTGTGATTGCTACTCTGTTATAAATCCTTCGAAGTACTGTGTGGTGTCAGCATTACTGATCCAGGGGTGACACCTGAGCACAGAAGTCAGACTGTTTAAGGTCTGATCACTACAACAACCCTACAAAAAGTAAATTAATCAAAATTTTACAGACGACTGAACCAGAAAAAATGTATAATAATCAAAATCACGACAAAACGTGACGAAAGGAGTTAGATCACCGATGTTGCTGACAGTTTGGGAAACCTGGACCGAAAGAAATAACCGTACACATCCTGGCCACGGTGCGCTGCAACATCGACCTATGACGAGTTGGTTACTGGCAGGCGTGATCTGCCTTGAGTCTCCGTCCCCTCGGGAACATGCCGTGAGAGATCGGATTTTGAGCTGCCCCAATAGACCTTTTAGATAAAAGGCCTCTGTCCGTCTTTAAATCAATGAAGCCACCAAGCATGATAAGAGTCAACAAACACCCAGCATACAACGCAAATCAACAAGAGTATGAAAGCAGTTAATAATTAAGGAAGAAAGGGAGAGCCACAACGGGCAACAGGAAGCATGGCACGCAGGCCAGAAGATTTCATTGATCATGCAAGGTGACATTTGTCTAAGGAGACATCTCATTGATCATGTTTCTAATAATCATCTCATTAATTAACTTTGCTAATTTGGACACATTAACACCATGAAGAATGAAGGGAAGATCTCTGGGTGCGGCGGCGACACTTTTGAATATGGCTTTGTGACTTTCGTAATAGTAGTTTTCAAGCATTATAAAAGCGAGGCTAATATAGTTGGCTGGCTATATTTTCGATTGGGTTGAAGATTTTTTGAATGAAATTAGAGCATCTACAGACGGGCACCCCAAACTCGTCTCAAACGCCAGGATGGACGGCCCGGTCAGTGACTGGTCAAAAAAAGTGACTCAAACGGACCTCAAACGTCTAGACAAACTGGCACCCCCCATATTTAGCCCAAATGGGGGCGCCCGGGCGCGCCCAGGTGTGTTCGCCACGTCGGCCTGTCCCGCTATGGCCCGCAACGACACCACTCCAGCACCCACAAATATCATAGGACCGACGAGCAAACCCTAGTCAAACTCAGTCCGTACTCACTCAACCTCTCCTCTTTCCCCAAATCCCCCCCCCCCCCCCCTCGTCATGCCTGACAGTGAATCCGACCTCCCGGAGTGGCTCAAGGCCGTCGTGGATTCCGATACTCGGTGAGGCGCTCGAGGTCGTCACCGAGTGCCAGCAGGACAGATGCATCGTCTGCGCTTTCTACACCGCCGGGAAGATGTCCCGGAAGCTGGGCAAGGTCGAGCAGCGCATATCGTACCTGAACTCCGACGCGCTGCTGACCATCATGAGCTACCAGCTGCTCCGGAAGTTTAAGGATGAGCTACACAGGTCTGATTACTAATTAATTACCACCTCTTGTTTCTTTTTTCTGTGGCATCTCTAAAAGTAATTTAGTTAATCTAGATGAAACGAGTGTACATTTTGTTTCTTCACAAACAAAAGTAGTATTTTCTGTCTTCCACCATGCATGACATGTGCATTTGGAAGTTTCAGATTTACTCCCTGGTACGCACACACCATTTCAACGACCGAGTGTGCCACAAAAGGTACTAAGGATAATACTGATAGTATGCTAAATCATATCGAGCGGACATGTGGATATCCCTAAGCCATATATATGTACTCCCTCCATGCCAAAATAAGTGTCATTGATTTTAATATTAAGTCTCTGACGCTTACTTTGAGACAGAAGGAGTATATAAAAATGATAGTATATATGTCTGATTCCTTGACCACCAGATGTCGAAACAAAACCAAGATGAAGCCAACAAGCAAGATCAGCCTCAACAGGTGTGATTCCCACTTGCACATGTTAATATGTCCATGGGAATGACTATTTTTCCATCATCCTACAAATAGTTATTTCTCAGTCGATGAAACCATGAAGACTTTTTCATCTCTTTGTACTGGCATAAATCTCAATTATTAGATCGGATGGTTCTTAGTGTCGACATAGAAATACTTTCATTTTGTTTTGTTACAAAACTACTTTCTGCCTACCACCATACATGACATGTACATTTTGGAAATTTTCAGATTTACTCTCGTGCTACACACACCCCATTGCAACCACCGACTCCGGCACAAAAGGTACTCCCTCCGTTCCAAATTAGTTGACTCGGATTTGTTTAGATACGGATATGTCTTGGAACTGAGGGAGTAGTAAGGATGATACTTATACCGTGCATGATTCCAACTCACCAGGCGAGTTCAGACCCAGAGACCACGGGCCCACCAGGTATGATTCCAACTCACGCTAGTAAATATGTCCATGAGAATGACTATTTCTCTATCAACTCAGAAATAGTTATTTCTCGGTCCATAATTCGACAGTCATAGACGTGCAACGAAGATATTTTCATGACTTTATATCGGCATAAGTCTGAATGATCAGATCGGACGGTTCTTAGTTGTCGACTTAGTAATAGTTATATTTCTCAATCGCGTGATAAATAGCAAAATTTGTTCGTAATTCAATTTTGTTCACAATTGAATTCAAAATTGTCCCACCAATTAGCTGTCCCGACGACATTGCACATCTGATTCCTTGAATAACTCTTGTACTGCCTGGCACCACTGACCCGACGACATTGGAGATTCTAGCTTGTCGTGAGGCATTGCCACTAGCTAAAGATCTCTCAACTCCAAATAGCGGGCCGGCCCATTTCGAGCGAGCAAGCGGTTTTAAGAATGTTCTAGAAGGTTCCCTAATCAGTTTTTTATTATTTTTGTTTTCTTTTATCGATTTTCCTGGTTTATTTCATGTTTTCGATTTCTTTTTCGTTTTCCTGCTTATTTCTTTCATTTGTTTTCATTTATTGTTTTATCTTTTTTCTTTTCTTCATAAATTCAAAATTTAATAAACAGATTTTCATATTTTATTTAAATTTTCAAAAAGATTGGATTTTTTCAGATTTTTCAATATTCATTCGCAATTTCAACAATTGTTCACATTTTTAAAGATTTGTATTCATTTTTTTAAAATTTTCTTCACTTTTTGAAAATCTGTTCATAATTCAAAAAAATTGTCCGCAATTCAATATTTGTTCACAATTTGAAAACTGTCCACGTTGTTGAATTTTTTTCTTGTTTTCAAGAATTATTCGTGTTTTTAGAATTTTGTTCACTTAAAAAATACAATTAAAAAATGTTGGCATTTGTTAAGAAAATTGTTCATCTATTCAAATTTTGTTCTTGTTTTAAAATTTTGTTCAAATTTCGAAATTTCTTCATGATTTACAAACATTGTTTGCATTTTTTTAATAACTTTTGTTCACATTTTTTACAAAGATATGTTGATTTTTTTATGGATCTGCAACTGTAGTTAGCACTTCAATTTTAGCATTGCATTTTAGCCATCTGCAGTGGCCAGCTTGATTGGCTAGTATTGCAAGTATCCAGCATGAGGTTGGGAGTTCGACTCCACGCCAGGGAATTGGACTGACCCGTTTGCGCGTGCCTTTAGCGAAAGCTCGACTATTGGACGCACGCGAGCGCCCAATAGGAGCTTTCCACTCCTGGTTTCCTTTGAAAGAGTCATGCAACTACAAATACGGAGGAACCTACGACATAGGACGGAAGATGGGACTTGTGACAACAATGAGGAGGACGAGGAGAACGTCGGAAGCACCACGCCAGTGGATCTCGACGAACCACTCAGATCGACTGGACATCGTAGAGGTGGGGAGCAAGATGAAGAACATGAGCAACATGCGGCTCAATAGTAACTCATGTGGCTCCTTTGATACAAGCATTGATTTCCACTGATGATGTGCATGTTGACACACCGGCTCGGATTGGTAGTGTGCCAAGGTGGTCAATAGAGCAAGAGGAGCAGCTAAAGATGTATTCTGAACCCGAGAAGGCAGCTTAGCGTGTGATAAGAAGTGGATGGTAGATATTTAGCACCCCTCTTGACGGGGAATTTGTATGAGAGGCCCAGGTCCACTCAATCAAGTGACTGGCGACCTAGACAAAGAGAGGAACGAGGTTGTCTACCTCCTTGCGCCGCCACACACACAAAATCTACATGGCTACATGTATGCCTCTCTTGTTCTACATTAATCTATAATACAAGCACATTTACGATGAGCCCGGCCCAACATGTATAATTCTCGCTCACACTTGTTAATACTCCCTTCTTTCTTTTTAATCTGCATATAAGATTTGGTGAAAGTCAAAGTTTATAAAGTTTGACCAACTTTGTTAAAAAATATATCAACATCTACAATACTAAAACTATGTGTTATGAAAATTAATTTCGTGATGAATCTAAAAATATTGATTTCATAATGTGAATCTTAATTTTTTTTCTATAATTTAGTCAAAGTTGATAAAGTTTGACTTTGACTAAATCTTATATGCAGACTAAAAAGAAACGGAGGGAGTATTACCATTGGAGTGGCTATTTCCCTGTCGACTAAGTACTTATTTCTTAGTCAATATTCATTATCTTTTCATCTCTATGTACTAGCATAAATATCAATGATCAAATAGGATGACTCGTAATGTCGACTTAGATATAGCTATATTTCTCAATATTGCTTGATAAAGAGCAAAATCGTTAGTCTATATAACTCTACATACACTATGTGACTGGTAATATCTCCATCGCCCACACTACATGACATTAAACTTTTTTTATTGCTAGGTTCCCAAGTTTGGAGATTGGAACTCGCCAGATGCGGACCAATGGGGCCAGGCAGAGGGCTTTCGTGTAACTAAATGCAGGGATGTTGATAAGCTGCTGGTGGTAAAGTCTTCTTTTCTAGCATGTATAGTAGACGTGTTAGTCTAGTTGTACTTCTAACTTATAACTAAATATGCACCACATAATTTTTATATCTGCAAATATGTGAAAACTACCATGTCATTGTCTCCACCAATTTCTTCTCCATAACAATGTGACAACCACCAGCTTTTCATTCGGTGATATGTTGTAATATTTATCATTTAGATATAGGTAGTGTCAAACTTTTTTTTAATCTTTATCACTAACATTATATAAAATGTTAGACCAGATATGCTTGGTATGCATGAATTTGCATTGAAAAGTATGTTCACATAATATAGTATGTATCTTTCTCATAAAACAATTAATTGACAAGTCATTTAGATACAACAACAAGACATGGGTCATTAAAAGAGTTGTATCCAAGCATATATTTAGTGCACATGTTGTGGCTTAAAATATTAGAATGCACTTGATTTGTCCTAAGTAGTAGTTGGTACATTAAATAAGTCCATACGTTTATGATGTTCGCGCTGGCTATTAATGAGATATTTGTAAGTTATAGTAACATTAATATAGCCCATTCCCCAACCATTGTATGTCTGTCAGATGTCTAGTCAATTACGCAGCCTGCTAGTACGTAGAATTGTTGAAGTTGCGGGAAATATCAAAGAGGCAACAAAGACGGTTCTCCGGGACAGGGACGATTGCGCTAAGATTGAAAAGCGTGTGAACAAAGTCAGCACCCTCTTGTCGCTGCTCGAGGATACAGAGGTAATGAACGAGACAACGATGTGGCTCCTCCTAAAGAAGAAGCTCCACGTGACCTTCTCTCGTGCCCACACGCTCGTCACCGCTTGTCAAACAAGGGGCCTCGCCATCTCATGCCTTTACAACCCACCTGGTCGACTGTCTAGACAGCTACACGAGGTGCTGGAGTAGATGGTATCTGACATTAATGACATGACGGACATCATCCTAAAATGTAAGGCATACTTTGGTTCATTAAGACATAGCTTCGATCAACGTTTAAAATTGATGTCATTAGCTTCTTAGGGACTACTTTGTTGATATATGGTTGTGTGACTTAAAATTGATGTCATTAGATTCGTACTTAAAAATACCTACTTACTGTTGTAAGGAGTATAGGATAAGATCCTGATAACGTTTACCAAATGTGAGGATTAATGTGGAACTTCCAAGAGAATTAAATCTTGGTAATGCTGTAAGAAGTATGGTAAATATTTCAGGCTAATCATAGTGGGAAGTAATTTAGACTAGTAATATGCATATGTTACTAGTCTATATTACTATCTTCATAGTAGGTAGTAGCATATGTGTAATACCATGCAAGCCTTTATTTATTTACATGTAGACTCATTTTTCCTTGGGATTCATTATGTTATGGTAACATATTATGTTACCACAAACACCTCTCTCATCATTAACTACTTGTCACGTAAGCAAATTTATCTTGGAATATGTTGTGTTACTAGCTAATAAGTTAATCCCACTATGACCAGCCTCATAGACGAGTATGCCCCCTATGAGATCTGATTACTGTGATTCTTATTTCTTTATCCCTTCTCAATAAATGGACTCTACTTCTCACAAGAGTGAATTTTAGTTTCCCCTGTAATTGGCATTGATTTTTTGCATTACTTGGCTTTCTCCATGTAGACACCAACATGCAGGAAATGCCCGAAGTCAATCCTCAGTCGTAGAAAGCTTTCGATAAGGAAGGTATGCATTTCTACTTTGACCGTGTTGATCCCATTATGTTTCAGCTGCTTGTTCAAACCATTAGTCATATATGCTTAGTTAATTTTGATACATTGCAATGTTTGTGGTTAAAAACTACTCTTTGCCAATTGATGCGTCGAAACTCCCCATATACTTGATATCATTCCTAGTTGCTATTGTCACCTCGGTAACTTCATGCCATTGTTGAACTTTTTCTCAGATGCGGTATTTGACGGGCGATGGACTAGGGTTCCTATATGTGAAGTTCACAAATTTCCTGTGTATTTGACTCTTTTGGAGTTTCATAATATGTAAGGAAACATGATGATATATGTGTAAGGTGTATATTTGTTCGGGCGATAGTCATGGTGGTATCCTTTACCAAACAATTTTTTGGAACTTATGCCAACCTTTTTTACCTATATATATATATATATATATATATATATATATATATATATATATATATATATATATATATACATATACCTATCTATACCTATATACCAACTAATAAAGGGACAACTGCTTCTTACCACCGTAATTTCATCTGTCCACCTCGCTCCAATAATTTTCGTTTGGTTTCGTACGTTCTTTGCAACTTCACGAGTCAACGAGCCAAAATTTTGTTATGGGCCGGTAAAAAAGTTCAACCTCACGAGCTGCCCTCCCCTCCCTTGCGACTGCAGCAAAGGAAAAATATATTTCCTTATACCTGTGCTACAATTTCAGATTTTAATTAATAGTCCCACCCCGCTCGTTTACATCAAATCATAGCAACTTATATACGTATGGAGTTGCGAGAATCAACAAGCCATGCATCACATTCCGTAGCCCCGGAAGGATCAAAGAGGAGAGGCGATTGAAATTAAAAAAACAACCCCGAGAGGATCAAAGAGGAGAGGCGATTGAAATAAAAAAAGCATTCAGGGGTGCATTGATGTGTAGGAGCGGTGGTGGAGGGGAGGGGGGGTGTCCCGCGGTGATGATGGCATTGGGGAGCGGGGTAATCAGCGCCGTGCGGGTGCGGGGGGATCTGCCGGCGGCGGTGACCGCAGGCGGCAGCGCATTCCTGTGGGGAAGGAAGGTCCTGGAAATCAATGTGGGGGCCGACGAGAATGTGTGTAAGTTATAATTGGGGCGTGGAGCGCCCAGTCAGGCGGAGCCCGGGACTACCACCTCTAGCTTTATTTGAAAGAGACGTGCAACCAACCTGTGGTTGGATGGTTAGAGAGAATGTGGTATCCTCGGCCCACCAGGGTTAAAGTCCTGGTGCTTGCATTTATTCCTGGATTCATAGGGGTGAGTGTATGTGCGTGTATATGAGCGCTTGCATATGTACTGTGTTTAAAAAAAAGAGTCCTTCAACTACCAAAACATAGGAGCCCGGGACAGGCAAACAGAAGAGTCAAGGACGCCAACGGCTTCCTTGTGCGACAATACGATGGCCATTGACCAAGTCCAAGACCCCTATATAACGTAGCAAGACGGAGGAGGGGGCCTTGAAGCTCTTCAGAAACCCTAGAAGCATAGTTTAGCCGATTAGTAAACTCAATCTCGGCATCCAGCCGAGATCGTCCACTTCCAACCCTGGTGATTTGCCATCCAACTCGGCGGATCACAATATTGTTATGTCTTGTAATCACCCCTACAATGTGATTCCATATAAGCAGGACTAGAAGTAGTTATTTTTCAGTCAATACTCATAGATGTGTGATCTTTTCATCTCTTTGTACTAGCATAAATTTCAATGATCAAATTGGATGATTCTTAGTGTCGACTTAGATATAGTTATGTTTCTCAATATCGCTTGATAAATAGCAAAATCATATGTATATATACATCTACGTACACTATGTGACTGGTAATATCTTCATCCCAAAATTACATGACACTAAACTTTTACATAAGATGGCTGCATGCATCATTATGATGCAGAGGCCGGGGGTACGCCTCCATTTTCAAAAGAAAATCCCCCAAAATACTTGACACTAAACTTTTAAATTTCTAATGTTCCCAAGTTTGGAGCTTGGAGCTCGCCCGACACAGAGAACTGTGACCAGGCGGAGGGCTTTTCTGTAATCTTTAATAAATGCAGGGCTAATAAGCCAGGACCGGTAGTCTTCATTTCTTTTCCTAGCATGTATAGTAGACATGTTTGTCTACTTGTACTTTCAATTAAAACTTCATATGCACCACATAATTTTATATCTGCAAACATGTGAAAGCTATTGTGTCATTGTCTCCGCCAATTTCTTCTCCATAACAATGTGACAACCACCATTTTTTTTTGTTCGGTCATATGTCAGGTTCCATAGAAGTTGTCGCCTAGATATAGGTAGAGTCAAACTTTTTTTAATCTTTATCACTAGCAATATATAAAATATTATACCAGATATGTTGCATGGATTTGCATTAAAGTATGATCGCATTATATAGTATAATCTTTCTCGCAAAACAAATTAATTGACAAGTCCTTTGGATACAACAATAAGACACAAGTCATTAAAAGAGTTGTATCCAAACATATTTTTAGTGTAGAAGATATGGCTTAAAATGCAATGCCCTTGATTTGTTCCAAGTAGTAGCCGGTACACTAGATAAGTCCCTACCTTTATAATTTTTGTGCTGGTACACTAAATTTGTCCTAAGGAGTAGATAAGTAATAGTAACATTAATATAGTCCATTCTCCAACCATTGTCTATTGGTCAGATGGCCGGTCCACCGTGCAGCCTGGTACAGAAAATTGTTGAAGTTGCGTGCAACATCAGTGAGGCGTCAGAGACAGTTCTCCAGAACAAGGATGATTGTGTTGAGATTAACTAGCGTGTGAACAAAGTCAGCAACCTCCTATCACTGCTCGAGGATACAAAGGTGGTGGGCGAGCCGGCGATGCGGGGCACCCTGGAGAAGCTCCTCGCGACCTTCTCCCGTGCCCACGCGCTTGTCACCTCTTGTCAAAGAAGGTGCCTCGCCATCGCGTGCCTTTCTAGCCCACAAGGCCGAATGTCCACACAGCTACACGAGGTGCTGGATCAGATGGTGTTTAACATCGATGACATGACGGACATCATCCTAAAATGTAAGGAAGATTTTGGTTCAATAAGACATAGCTTGGATCAATATTGATATTTAAGAATACATACTTATCGTTGTAATGACTATAGTATAAGATCTTGATAACATTTATTAGATGTGAGAATTAATATGGGGGCTTCCAAGATATTTAGATCTTGATAACATTGTAAGGAGTATAGTAAATACACCAAAGACAGTGTGTCTCCTATGAGCTCTGATAAATGTGATTCTTATTTATTTTCTTTTTTTCCTTTTCTAAAATAATGGACTCCACTCCTCACAAAAGTGAATTTTAGTTTTTACTGCAATTGACATTAATTATTTGTGTTACTTGACGTTTCCCATGTAGACACCAACGTGCCAGAGACGTCTGAGGTCAATCCTAAGGTGTAGAAAGCTTTCAACGAGGAGGGTAAGCATTCTACTTTCACCGTGTTGATCCCATTGTGTTCCAGTAGGTTCTTTTTCAAACCATTAGTCATATATGCTTAGTTAATTTTTATACATTACAATGTCTGTGGGTATAAAACTAGTTGTTGCCAATTGATGCATGGAAACTCCCGCTATAGTTGACATCACTTACTAGTTACTGTTGTCACCAGTAACTTCGTCCCATTGTTGAACCGTTTCTCAGATGAGGGATATGACATGCGATGGACTAGGGTTACTACATGTGAAGTTTATGTATTTCCTGTGTATTTTACTCTTTTTGATTTTCATACTATGTAAGGAAACATGATGGTGTGTGTAAGGTGTATATTGTTCCGATGATAGTCATGGTGGAATCATTTGCAAATCAATTTTTGCGAACTATTGCCAGCCTTGTAAATAACTAATAAATGGTACATCTGGTATATGTTTTAGACCTTTGGGGCAGAATCAAGCTTGATTTTAACTAGTTATTATGATAGCATATGTGTAAGGTGTACATTGCTCTGTGATAGCCATTGTGGAATCATTGGTAAATCAATTTTCAATATATGTTTGTAGTTTGTTGCACCTCTAAATATGTTGGCTATTTTTTTATTTTTTTTGTGGTTCTTAAACGTGTATGAAAGTTTACATGGGGACGTTCAATGTAAGTGAAGTACCATTCAGTGGGACAATCGATTGAGCTTAAAAGGTAGGTGGTGGTTAGAATATGTTATTGCATTAGTAGAGTTGAAACTATCCCGTTTTTAGAAAGTAACCAACCGTCGATCCATCCTAAAATACATCTATGATGGTGCATGCTTGCACACACGATTAAGTCTGTAGTTTGTTGCACCTCTAAATATGTTGACGCTATTTATTATTTTTTCATGTGTTTTCTTAAACGTTTAATAAAGTTTACATGGGGAAGTTCAATGTAAGCGGAGTGCCGTCCAGATGGGACAATCGAAAGAGCTTAAAAGGCGGGTGGAGGTTAGAATATCCAGTTTCATTAGGAGAGTTGAAACTATCCTGTTTTTAGGAAGCACCAACTATGGATCCAACCTAAAATAAATCTATGATGGTGCATGCTTGCACGCACGATTATGTAGTGTGTTGCACCTCCAAACGTGCCTTCACTAAGACCAAGGGGGCCACGCCCCCCCCCCCCACCCTAGAAAAATTATGTGCAATACTATCATTTGTTAAGCTTTTTTTAAGATTCAAAGTTTAAGCACCATTCGCCGTTTCGGCCCCCTCAACTCTACATTGCCTCCTCAACAATCTATGTCAAGCTCCGCCACTGCGCCCAAGGTCAATCCTAAGGTGTAGAAAGCTTTCTACTTTGATCATGTTGATCCCATTATGTTCCAATTACATAGGTTGTTGTTCAAACCATTAGCTAGCTCCCCACTGATGATCCCGGGGATCCTCCCGACACTCACGGTGAACTGGGCCCGGCTGAGCTGCGCCCTGCTGTCGTGGGATGATAACCCACAAGTATAGGGGATCGCAACAGTTTTCGACGGTAGAGTATTCAACCCAAATTTATATATTCGACACAAGGGGAGCCAAAGAATATTTGCAAGTATTAGCACCTGAGTTGTCAATTCAACCACACCTAGAGATTAATTATCTGCATCAAGTAATCAGTAGCAAAGTAGTATGATAGTTTTGATAGCAGTGACAACGGCAATAGTAACGGTAACAGTGATATCAGTAGTTTTGTAACAAGTGCAATAGTAATGATAGCAGTAGTAACTTAGCAGAAACAATATAAGATAAATTCGTAGGCATTCGATCGGTAATTTGTTGGATGATATTCATCATATGACAGTCATAACCTAGGGCGATACGGCACTAGCTCCAGTTCATAAATATAATAAGAACAATAAAAACAGCAAGGTAGCACTTGATAAAACGGAGCACAAACGGTATTGCAATGCTTGAAAATGAGGCCTAGGGTCCGTACTTTCACTAGTGCAATCTCTCAACAATGCTAATATACTTGGATCATATAACCATCCCTCAACGTGCGATGAAGAATCACTCCAAAGTTCGTATCTAGCGGAGAACATAAAAAGAAATCGTTTGTAGGGTACGAAACCACCTCGAAGTTATTCTTTCTGATCGATCTATCCAAGAGTTCATACTAAAATAACACCAAATAATTTCAGATTCATAATACTCAATCCAACACAAAGAACCTCAAAGAGTGCCCCAAGATTTCTACCAGAGAAATAAAGACAAGAACGGGCATCAGCCCCTATGCGTAGATTACCCCAATGTCACCTCAGGAATCCGCGAGTTGAGTGCCAAAACATATCAAGTGAATCAAAATAATATCCCATTGTCACCACGGGTATTCATATGCAAGACATATATCAAGTGCTCTCAAATTCATAAAAGTATTCAATCCGATAAAACGAAACCTCAAAGGGAAAACTCAATTCATCACAACAAGATAGAGAGGGGAAAACACCATATGATCCAACTATATTTACAAAGCCCCCAATACATCAAGATCATGACATCAAAAACACGAGAGAGAGAGAGAGAGAGAGAGAGAGAGATTAAACACATAGCTACTGGTACAAACCCTCAGCCCCGAGGGTGGACTACTCCCTCCTCATCATGGTGGCCGCCGGGATGATCAAGATGGCTACCGGTGATTATTTCCCCCTCCGGCAGGGTACCAGAACGGGGTCTAGATTGGTTTCTCGTGGCTACAGAGCCTTGCGGCGGCGGAACTTCTGATCTAGGGTTACTTCTGATGGTTTCTCTATTTATATGATTTTTTGGCGTTGGTTTCACGCGAAGATGGGCCTCGAGGTGAGAACAACCCACCGGGGCACGGGCAAGGGCCCAGGCGCGCCCGGTGTCTTGTGCCCTACTCCTTCACCTTCTGGTCCTTCCATGAAGTTTCCTGGCTTAGAAGGAACGCTAGCTATATGCTTAACACATGCAAGTCGAACGTTGTTTTCGGGGAACTGGGCAGAAGGATAAGAGGTTTGGGGGTCTCTTTTGTTCAAAAAAATCGTCAAAAAGTTTCAGCTCATTTGGAGAACGTTCATTGCTGCACAAAAAACAACATCACGGTAGTTCTGCTGAAAACAGCGTCAATCCGGGTTAGTTCCATGCAAAGCATACCAAAACCATATAAAATTATTGTAAACATGGCATGAATACTTCATAAATTATAGATACGTTGGAGACGTATCAGACCACAACCCACCAGGGCGCGCCTGGGGGTCCTGGCGCGCCCAGGTGGGTTGTGCCCACCTGGTGCACCGACCTCTGATATTATTTGCACCAGAAATTCTTAAATATTCAAAAAAACATATTAAATTTTCAGAGCATTCTGAGAACTTTTATTTTTGGGTCATTTTTTATTGCACGGGGAATTCAAAAAACAGACAAAACATGGCATTTTATTTTATTTAACTAGTAAGAACAGAAAATAAAAGGTAGGGAGTGATACGTCTCCAATGTAACTATAATTTATGAAGTTTTCATGCTGTTATATTATCATTCTTGGATGTTTTACAATCATTTTATAGAAACTTTATATCATTTATTGGGACTAACCTATTGACCCAGTGCCCAGTGCCACTTGCTGTTTTTTGCTTGTTTTTTTACATCGCAGGAAATCAATATCAAACGGAGTCCAAACACCGTGAAACGTTTTGTGGATTTTTCATGGACCAGAAGACCACTATTGGGCCAGAGCAGCACCTGGGGGTGCCCCGAGGGGGCACAACCCACCAGGGCGCGCATGGGGGCCTAGGCGCGCCCAGGTGGGTTATGCCCACCTCGGTGGCCTCCCGCACCCCCTCTTTACCATATTAATTCCCAAATATTCTGAAAACCCTCGGGGTTAACCTAGATCAGAAGTTCGGGCACCGCAAGGCTCTGTAGCCACCGAAAACCAACCCTTTCCGGCACCCTATCGGAGGGGGTAATCATTTCTGGTGGCCATCTTCATAATCCCGGCGGCCACCACGATGAGGAGGGAGTAGTCCACCCTCGGGGCTGAGGGTTTCTGTCGGTGTCAAAACCAGCGGATCTCGGGTAGGGGGTCCCGAACTGTGCGTCTAAGGTCGATGGTAACAGGAGACAGGGGACACGATGTTTACCCAGGTTTGGGCCCTCTCTATGGAGGTAATACCCTACTTCCTGCTTGATTGATCTTGATGAATATGAGTGTTACAAGAGTTGATCTACCACGAGATCGTAATGGCTAAAACCCTAGAAGTCTAGCCTGTATGATTATGATTATGATAATTGGCCTCTACGGACCTAGCCCTCCAGTTTATATAGATACCGGAGGGGCCTAGGGTTACATAAGGTCAGCTACAAAGAAAGGAATCTTCATATTTGGTCGCCAAGCTTGCCTTCCACGCCAAGGAGAGTCCCATCCGGACACGGGAGAAAGTCTTCGGTCTTCATATCTTCACGGCCCATCAGTCCGGCCCATGCATAATAGGTCGGACGCCCGAGGACCCCTTAGTCCAGGACTCCCTCAGTAGCCCCTGAACCAGGCTTCAATGACGATGTGTCCGGTGCGCAGATTGTCTTCGGCATTGCAAGGCGAGTTCCCTTTCCCGAATACTCCAAGATAGTCTTCGGACGCAACGAACGTGTCCGGATCTGCAACACAAGTACCACACACAACCGTAGAGAGTATAATATTCCACGAGTCCAATCCGCTGACAGCTTTTCGTAATGTGACACAACATCATCACCCGGTCATTATTTCGAACCGTTTCTCGGCCTGCCGCTTCGAGATGCGATTACATTGGCACATCTTGTCAAAGCAGAGATCGTGTCCCCTTATTGCGGAATTTCTCATCAATATGGGCATGGGTAATCCAACCGTGCCGTTTGCACAACCCTTGGGAACAGGCGAGTTTTAAGGCGAGTGGGAGATTACCGAGGGGATCCATAGCCCCGCCCCACAGCCAGAGGATCACAACCGGGATCTTGACCCCGTATTCGAAGAAGATCCGGACATATTTTTGGAGCTTGAAGACGGAGTGTTATACCAGACGAGCTATGACGGCACGGAAGTGGCCATCATCGCCGACTATCCCGGTCTTCTCCCTGCCTCACACGTAAGTAACCAGGAGACATCTCCTCCGAAAGAGCTTCCTCATTCTGCCTCACCCACCGCACTGTCTCGTGCTCCAAAGGGGAGGCGCTCGGCGCACCATGCTACACCAGAGGCAACTCCAAAGAAAGCGGCGCCCACGCCGGGCAAGCCTTCAAAGAGGAAGGCAAACGAAGACATGACCGAGCCTTCATCAAAGAGGTATGGCTTTGTAAATATGCCCCTTGGCAGTCACATCCAACTGTGACATTGTCTGTCTGTGCCTTATCAAGAAGAGCGCTCGCTGGACTATGTCCGGGGGTTCTGCCTGTCATACTCCCAACAGCCAGGTTCCAGACCCTGCCGTAAAGACGGGGGCTAATACGAGAGTGATGCCGGATTGTCCTTTGGCAGAGGAATCGGATGATGTATCCGTCACAAATTCGGAAGTGGAGAGCGCCATGAATCATCGGCGCCGGAGGGCCGCTCTTCGCGACCCCGGCTTTACAAAAGAGGCATTTAATGCCTTCAACTCGGCTGATGCATACATCCGAGCTGCTCGAGACGGGCTTACCAGAGCCACAAACCAGCATTTGAAAGATATGCGGGTAACGTCACATTGTACAAATCTGATAATTATGTACCAGTAGCCCCCGACACTTGAAGCAGTTGATACAACTGATTTAAGGATCGTTGTATAACCAGGTGCTTACGGAGAAGAACAACCTGTTGTCTCAAGAACTGGAAAAGTATCGGACCCAGCTAACTGCTGCGACCGCCGAACTGGAGAAATCCAAGGAGGCATCGCCTGGTAATGCTCCCCTCCATCAAGAAAATATAAGTATATACCAGCAATGCTAATAGTGTTGCATGTCTCATGGCATGATCGTTAGATAAACTGAAGGAGGCACTAGAAGTTGCGCAAGCGGGTGAACAAGAAGCCAAAAGGCAACGGGCCGCGGGCAAACGTATACTGACACGGGTCAGGGAGGAGAAAAACAAACTCCAGGATTCCAACACCCAGCTGGGCGAAGAACTGAAAGATGTGCGGGCCCAGCTGGCTGACTCCATGAAGGAAAATAAGAGGCTACGAGGCGACATATTTAGTATGTGTTCAAACTTACCTTCGTGTAATTGGCGAGGAAAGGAACTAACAGAGTTATGTCTGTAGGTATGCTGACATGCCATCCCGAAGAGGAGATGTCCGAATCTTCGGGCGATCTACTACAAGAGTTGTCGCAATTGCACGAGCGAGCTCGGCAGGCAATGCGAAGTGTTGCCAAGGCCTTATGGCCATCCGCCTCCCCTCCAGGAAGTATGGAGGAGCTTGTACAGCAATTCAGAGGAGCGCGGAGGCGTTTCTGATTATGGAAGATATTGGCCTGTCGAGAAGGTGCGCGAGAGGCCTGGGCGATGGTGAAAACACGGTATACCAATCTTGATCCAAATCATATGGCCCGAGTCGGACCTCAAGGGTCAGATGGGAAAGAAATTCCCGTTAATTTAGTATATGACCATGTAGAAGTAGCCGCCAAATATTCCCAACAGGATTGTAAGTTAGACAGCCTGTTAGATGGTATAGAGGAGGAAACTTTTGAGTTCAAGTGACTATGTACTTTCCTTGACATATTTGTCCCTAGCCGGATTGTAAAATGATTGTCATGGCAGACCTTTTCGCTTCGACCTCTAGACCCGAAGGTGCGGAGTGTTTCCGAATACCTGAGCGGCAAAATAGGTCAGGGTATGCGTGGAAACCAGGCGTAGGGGTCATAGTTGCTTGAACAGACAAATTGTATCCGGCTAGCTATGTTATATTACATTGTGATTGTAAGAAACATCTTCCAGAGAGAATAGTTCTGTTAGGGGTTCCTTTCCCTAGGTGTACATGCATTAGTGTGCATGCCCGAACTATTATTGAAAAAAATCGCAGCATACGTAACATCTAGGGGTTCATATTGTAATAAGCAAAGAAACATCTTTATTCCGCCGACTGAATATTCCCTTAAGAACGCTAGCTTTCGGCTTCACCCAGTCTGAGGTACACATCCGGATGACCCGACAATAACAATCGCATAGGTGCTCCCTTTATGACCTAGCCGAACTAACGGGAACGTAGGGCATAAGCACAGGAGCCAGGCAACCCAACTTGACCAAAACTTAAGTCATATCGATGCATATAATGGCGAAGAAAAGATACATATGAGGAAAATACACATATGTGGTGAGCTTGATGCTCGGAAAATAATAACAGTAAGCTTATGTACAAGAAGCCCCCAGGTATAATGGACGTACATATTTAAGGATGTGTACATCATAGGTGCGTGGTTTAACCACACAAGAGCTTAAAGCTAAAAAAAGAGAGGAAAAAGTAATGGAAACAAAAGGGAGCAGGAGACGAACAAAGAGTTCGGCACTAGGCATAGAATCTTCGGAGTCTGGCCTCGTTCCATGGGTTCGGCTCTAGGCGATTGTTTGATGCATCACGCAGGCGGTATGCTCCTCCAGTGAGAACTTCGTCAGTGATGAAGGGACCCTCCCACTTGGGCTTGAGTTTGTCCTTTTTCTTCTCCGGCAAGGGTAGAACAAGTTCGCCAACATTATAAGTCTTGGCCTGCACTTTTCTCCTTTGATACCTGTGAGCCTGTTGTTGATAAAATGCCGAACGGGCTTTTGCGATGTCGCGCTCCTCCTCTAGGGCATCTAAGCTGTCCTGCCGATCAAGCTCGGCTTCTCTCTCTTCATACATGCGCACTCGAGGTGAGTCATGAATAATATCGCAAGGTAACACAGCCTATGCACCATACACCATGAAGAAAGGTGTATATCCGGTAGTGCGATTGGGCGTGGTCTGCAGCCCCCAGAGTACGGAGTTGAGCTCCTCAACCCAGTGCTTGTCTGATTCTTTCAAAGACCGCACTAGTCTGGGCTTAATGCCGCTCATAATAAGACCATTGGCTCGTTCAACTTGGCTATTTGTTTGTGGGTGATAGACAGAGGCGTAATCGAGCTTAATGCCCAGATTGGCACACCAGGTTTTTACCTCATCGGCTATGAAATTGGAGCCGTTATCAGTGATGATGCTATGTGGAACACCATAACAATGCACAACACCGGATATAGAGTCTATCACTGGTCCGACTTCAGCCGTTTTAACTGGTTTGGCCTCTATCCACTTAGTAAATTTATCCACCATGACCAGCAGATATTTTTTCTTATGGCTTCCTCCTTTAAGGGGTTCGACCATATCAAGCCCCCAGACCGCAAAAGTCCAAGTAATGGGGATTGTTTATAGAGCGGTGGGTGGCATATGGCTTTGGTTGGCGAAAAGCTGTCATCCGACGCAACGTTGGACAAGGTCCTGTGCATCTGCTCGGGCTGTCGGCCAATAGAATCTTGTACGGAAGGCCTTGCTCACAAGGGCCCGAGCCGCGGCGTGGTGACCACCAAGACCGGCATGAATTTCAGCCAAGAGCTGTCGCCCCTCTTCCTCGGAGATACATCTTTGGAGTACTCCGGTAGCGCTTTTCTTATAGAGTTCTCCGTCATGAACCTTGTAGGATTTCGAGCGCCGGACAATGCGGCGAGCCTCATTCTGATCCTCAAGGAGTTCTCTCCTATTAAGGTAGGCCAAGAAGGGTTCGGTCCATGTGGCAATGACTGCCATGATAAGATGGGCCGACGATGTTATTTCGATGGCTGAGCCCCCGATGATATCGATGTGTTCGGAATCTGGGGTTATAGTCGGATCTGGACTGGTGTTGCCACTCTCCCCTTGCCACACCACAGATGGCTTGAAGAGCCTTTCCAGCAAGATGTTAGGTGGGACGGGGTCGCGCTTGGCGCCGATGCGAGCAAGGACATCCGCCGCTTGATTACTTTCTCGAGCCACATGATGAAACTCGAGCCCCTCGAACCGAGCCGATATCTTGAGAACGGCATTATGATAAGCGGCCATCTTCGGATCTTTGGCATCAAAATCTGCATTTATTTGAGATATTGCGAGGTTTGAATCCCCGCGCACTTCCAGGTGTTGTATGCCCATGGAGACAGCCATCCGAAGACCATGCAATAAGGCCTCGTATTCTGCTGCATTGTTGGAGTATGTGTATAATATTTGGAGTATGTATTGAACTATATCTCCAGTGGGGGATGTTAGGACAATGCCCGCTCCTAAGCCTGCCAGCATTTTGGAACCGTCGAAGAGCATGACCCAGTTGGAATATGTGTCGTACTTTTTAGGGAGTTTGGCCTCTGTCCATTCGGCGACGAAGTCGGCCAGTACTTGGGATTTAATGGCCCGGCGCGGTCTGTTTGTTATGTCGAATGGGAGGAGCTCAATGGCCCACTTGGCAATCCAGCCCATGGCATCGCGGTTGTTTATTATGTCATTGAGTGGTACTTCGGAGGCCACCGTGATTGAGCACTCTTGAAAGTAGTGTCGTAGCTTCCAGGATGCCATGAAGACCGCGTATGCTATTTTTTGGTAACGAGGGTACCGGGATTTGCATGGTGTGAGGACAGTGGATACTAATATACCAGCTTCTGGAGCGCGAATCTATGTCCGTCCTCCTCTCGTTCAACGACGAGCACCGCACTCATGACCTGGTGTGTTGCCGATATGTATAATAACTTGGGTTCGTCGATGTTCGGTGCGGCCAGGATTGGGTTGCTCGCTAAAAGAGCCTTTATTTCTTCCACTCCGGCCGTTGCCGCATCCGTCCACTTGAAGTGGTCGGTGCGTTGGAGAAGGTGATAAATTGGCAATGCTTTTTCTCCTGGTCTGGAGATAAAGCGGCTTAAAGCTGCCACACATTCGGCTAGTTTTTGGACCTGTTTAAGGTCCGTTGGCATAGCCAACTGCGACAAAGCTCGGATTTTGGCTGGGTTCGCCTCAATTCCTCTATTGGAAAAGATGAAGCCCAACAGTTTTATAGCGGGAACGCCGAAAACACACTTTTTCGGATTGAGCTTGATGTCATATGTATGGAGGTTGTCGAATGTGAGACGCGGATCGTCTATTAATGACTCAACGTGCCTAGTTTTGATGACGACGTCATCCACATGCGCTTCAACTGTCTTGCCGATCTGTTTCTCCAGGCATGTTTGGATCATGCGTTGGTAGGTGGCGCCGGTGTTTTTGAGTCCAAAGGGCATAGTGTTGAAGTAGAACGTCCCATAGGGGGTAATGAATGTTGTTGCGGCTTGGTCGGATTCCTTCATTTTGATTTGATGGTATCCGGAGTATGCGTCGAGGAAGCATAGTGAGTCGTGTCCGGCAGTAGCATCAATAATCTGATCGATGCGAGGGAGAGGGAAGGGATCCTTAGGGCAGGCCTTGTTGAGGTCTTTGAAATCAACGCATAGGCGCCAGGATTTATCCTTCTTCGGCACCATCACCAGGTTTGCTAGCCAGTCCGGATGTTTTATTTCTCTGATGAATCCGACCTCGATTAACTTGGCTAGCTCCTCTCCCATAGCTTGTTTTTTGGGTTCGGAAAAGTGCCGCAGTGTTTGCTTGACCGTCTTATACCCCTTCAATATGTTAAGGCTGTGTTCGGCCAACCTGCGTGGGATTCCTGGCATATCAGAAGGATGTCAGGCGAATATGTCCCAGTTCTCGCGTAGGAACTCTCGTAGCGCGACGTCAACCATTGGGTCTAGCTGTGCCCCGATGGACGCTGTCTTCTTGGGGTCCGTCGGGTGGACTTGAAATTTGACTATTTCATCTGCTGGTTTAAAGGAGGTTGATTTGGGTCGTTTGTCCAGGATTACGTCGTACCTATCCATAGTGGAGCGCAGCACGGTTAGCTCTTCGTCAGCGAGGGCTTCAGACAAGGCCTCGAGGGACAGGGATGCGGTTTTATTTTCGGCACGGAGTGCTATGTCCGGATCACTGGCAAGAGTGATAATACCATTGGTCCGGGCATCTTGAGCTTCATGTACCCATAATGAGGTATAGCTTGGAAGCATTAAATGCATCGCGCCCCAATAGGGCGTGATATCCACTGTTGAAAGGGGCTACTTGGAAGGTTATTTCTTCGGATCAATAATTCTCCGGCGTGCTGAATACCACGTCAAGTGTGATTTTTCCCGCGCATCGCGCCTCCCGACTGGGAATAATTCCTCAGAAGGTCGTGCTACTTTGCTCGATGCGGCCCCTGTCTATTTCCATTTTAATGAGTGTGTCCTCGTAGATGAGATTTAGTCCGCTGCCACCGTCCATGAGCACTTTGGTGAGCCGAAAGCCGTCCACGATTGGACTGGGGACCAAGGCGGCTGGTGCCCGGACTGTCCTGAATTTTGGTTTGTCACCGGCATTGAAAGTTATGGTAGTGTCGTTCCAGGGGTTTATTGCTGCGACTTGGCAGACTTCGGTGATGTCGCGGAGTGCCCTTTTGCACTGATTTTTTGAAGCGAAAGTCATGAAGACCGTCAATACTCTGAGGTTGTCGTCTTCCGGGGGGTGTTGTTCTGGGGTATTTTTGGTGAGGAGATACTCGCCGCTCTTGGCCACTTGCCGGAGTATCTAACATGCTCTAAGGCTATGGGTTGGTGTGGTATCTGGTGTTGTATGTATTTTGCATGGCCTATCGAGCCATCCCTCTAGAACGGTTCTGCGCCCCGTAATGGGCTTAGATTTCTTTATTATTGGGTCGGGCACCACACGAGGGTGCGTCCTTTTTGCCCGGAGTAGGGGCTGAGTTGAAACCGGTGGTTCCCAGCGAGCTGCCTGAGTTTTCCAGGCGCTTTCCAGGTACTTCTGTACTATGGTTGCCAAGTCAGCGAAGTGTAATACGCGACGGTGATTGATAGCATTGAGGATTCCTTCGTCCGTGCAATTGCTGCAGAATATTGAGATCGCGTCTTCATCGTGGCAGTCTTTAATCTTTTCTTTGACAAGGAGGAATTTGGCCCAAAAGTGATGGACCGTTTCCTGAGACTGCTATCGTATGTACATAAGATCGCGTATAGCTGGGTGGGTGGGTGGCTTTAAATCCGAACCCTGGCCCAATGGTTCGGTCTCCGGGATATCAACTGATGTTTTAGGCCCGTCGTCTGATTCTAGGTTCGGAGGGCAGGGCACGTCATTCCGCGGACAGGTATCCGGCTCTTCGAGCTCAGAAATCCGACCATAGTTTGTCCTCAATATAGAGGAAGAGTTATTGTTTTGCTCCTCTACTACTGCTACCTGATGGGTGATCGGTGGAGATTTGATCTCTCTCTGGTCGGGTTTAAGCCCAATCCGATCATAGTCTATAGCGACCCCCAAGGCGGCGATGCAATCTAGGAGTTCGTTTAAAGATGACAACTCCGTCGGATCCATCCATTTGGAGTATTCGGAGTCAACGGGGAGGCGATTTTCGATGAATCGAGAAGTCATTGTCGGCTTAACGGCCGAACGGGCGGTCATGGTAAAGCCGCCAAGCCGGAGGGTTTGGCTTGGGGCCAGTGCTCCTCTGGAAGTGATACTATCCTTGACAACAAGGCGAGCCATCTTGTCTTCGACGTCACAGCGGAACTCTCAATGAAAGCACCAATGTCGGTGTCAAAACCGGCGGATCTCGGGTAGGGGGTCCCGAACTGTGCGTCTAAGGTTGATGGTAACAGGAGACGGGGGACACAATGTTTACCCAGGTTCGGGCCCTCTCTATGGAGGTAAAACCCTACTTCCTGCTTGATTGATCTTGATGAATATGAGTATTACAAGAGTTGATCTACCACGAGATCGTAATGGCTAAAACCCCAGAAGTCTAGCCTGTATGATTATGATTGCGATTGCCTCTACGGACTAAACCCTCCAGTTTATATAGACACCGGAGGGGATTAGGGTTGTACAAAGTCGGTTAAAGAGAAAGGAATCTTCATATCCGGGCGCCAAGCTTGCTTTCCACGCCAAGGAGAGTCCCATCCAGACACGGGAGAGAGTCTTTGGTCTTGTATCTTCACAGCCCATCAGTCCGGCCCATATCAACAGGCCGGACGCCTGAGGACCCCTTAATCCAGGACTCCCTCAGTAGACAATCTGGAGAAGGCGATGCAAGAGCGTGACTGCACCATTGCCCGGGAACGACGCGGTACGTTGCTCGAGGAGCAACACCTGGAAGAGTCCTTCTCCAGTAAGTGCTTTTCTTGGGTTCTGTCGGGTTGTGGACCCGGCTCCTTGTCCTTGGTGACTTTCTTCTGACTTGCTTTTCTTCTTGACAGGGGCCTTCCCGGAGACACGCCAGCTAGCGGAGGAGGCAGTCCGTTTTCGGCGCGACCCGCAGGGGATCGTCGGCTCCGGGACTGACCCGCAGGTGGCCTGGACCTGCTCAGAGATCGTGACCGCCGCCGAGGCTCGTCTGCAAGTCCTGGGCGATCATATGGGGTGGATCTCTGAGGCCAGTGCGGCGATGACAGCGGCCCTCTGGCCGGGTTCCGTCGTGCGGACCAGCTTTACGCTGCTGACGCGGTGGTTGAAGGCAGAGCCGGATCGGCTCCATGACTGGCGCGTTTCCGCTGCCCGTGCTGGTGCCGAGATGGCGCTCCAGTTTGTGATGTCTTGGCATCCGGACTGGTCGCTGGAAGCGTTGATGGGCCAGCGAGCCGGCTCACAGAGCCAGCTACAGGCGGAGGCCCGCCGGATAGCTGCTCGGGCCAGCTACATCGTCGGGTTCGCCTTCCACGACGAGTTCCGGCCGGAGCGGTCGGAGGATGGCGGAGTCGTGCCTACCGACGACTACGGCCTGCTTCTGGACGACCCGGAGGGCAGCTCCGAGGAAACGGGCGTCTACCGCGACGCGGGCGCCGGGGAGGAGGACACCGGTACTTCAGCGGACCCGGGAGCTGCGCGATCCAGCGGCGACGATGCCTGATTTTTAACTTAGAAAAAATTTATGTTAGGTAGCAGGTCCACCCACCCACTGGGGCTTAACTGGGTGTAATGAACTCTGGCCTTGGGCCCGTTTCTGAACTTATGATGCATGAACTTTGTGAATGTTTGCGCTTTTTCTTTTCGTTTTTTCGAGCCGTTTTCCTGCACTCTCCCCTCCCGGGCTTCTCCCCCGCGAGTTTGATGACCGAGGCTCCGGTCCGTGACAAGGGGTTCGGCCTTTGAGAAGAGCATGCAGTACTTAGGCTTTCTCAACGTTGAGCGCAAGCGAAACACCCACTGGGCCAACTGGCGGTAATCCGGCGGGGCCGGGTCGGCGAGCAGCCGGTTGTGCGGCAACTTAAAGTGGCGCAACCGGGTTGAGCGACCTGGCGGTATGCAGAAACGGGGATGCCTGCGCTCTTGATTTCCGTCTCTGGAGCCGTTTTCTCGCAACTTTCCCCTTTGAGAGGAGCGTGTGATACTTAGGCTTTCAAAACGTTGAGCGTGAGCGAAGCACCTACTGGGCCGGCTGACAGCAATCCGGTGGGGCCGGGTTGGCGAGCAGCCAGTCGTGCATCAACTTAAAGTGGCGGGGCCAGGTTGGGCGACCGGGTGGTTCTTGGCTTAGCGTTCGTGGCGCGCTGGTGCTTTTGGTCTCATGTGCTTGCCAGCCAACAGCCGAAGCCGGTTCGGCGGCTTAGGGCGAAGTGAGAGGCCGTGACGATCCAACGTGTTAGGAGCCGCTAAGGAAAACGGCGGGCGGCCAAGCCAGCCAGCCCCGGAGCCCTCGGGTCGAGCGAGTCGACCCGGTGGTCGGGTTGGTTTAAGAGGAAAGCAATGCACAAATGTAGGAGACACAATAGCTTGGTCGCAAAAGGGCAGCCCCCGAGCGTCGTTCGGGGATCCCATAGTTTTCAGATGATTACAAAGGGCAGCGATACATATGTGCACACGGCTAACTGTAAAACGGGCGGAGGAGCTCTGCATTCCATGGTCGGGTTGTTTCTTCACCGGCGGTGTCCCTCTTGCGCTTGTTGACTTGCGGGCGTCGATGAGGTAGTACGCGTTGCGGTCGCACAAGGCCTTGCTGATGGTGAAGGGGCCCTCCCATGGGGAGGACAGCTGGTGTTGGCCGGTCTGCTCTTGGACGAGCCGAAGGACGAGGTCTCCTTCCCGAAAAGCGAGGGGCTTGATCTTCTTGCTGTGGTAGTGCCTCAGGCCTTGCTGGTAGATGGCTGAGCGGTTGAGCGCTAAGAGGTGTGCTTCTTCGAGCAGATCGACGCCGTCTTCACGGGCTTCTTAGGCTTCAGCTTCGGTGTACATCGTGACGCGCGGCGAGTCGAACTCGACATCGGTCGGGATCACGGCTTCTTCTCCATAGACGAGGAAGAACGGGGTGAACCCGGTCGACCTGTTTGGCATGGTGCGGAGACTCCAGAGGACGGCCGACAACTCATCAAGCCAACTGTTGGGTGAATGGATGAGCGGCTCGACGAGTCGCGGTTTGATGCCGGATAGGATGAGGCCGTTGGCCCGCTCGACCTGGCCGTTGGACTGCGGATGCGCGACGGAAGCTAGGTCGAGGAGGATGCCGGAGACGGAGCAGTACTGCGTGAGTGTGCCCTTGGCGAAGTTAGTGCCGTTGTCCGTGATGATGTTGTTCGGCATGTCGTAGCGCACCGCGATGTCCTTGATGAATTGAACGGTCGTTGGCCCGTCCAGCTTCTTGATCGGCCTTGCTTCGATCCATTTGGTGAACTTGTCCACCGCCACCAGCAGATGCTCATGCCGCCTCGAGCGCTCTTGAAGGGCCCTACCATGTCGAGTCCCCAGACCGCGAAGGGCCAGGTGATTGGGATGGTTCGGGGTGCCGACGTCGGCTGGTGGCTGCACTTCCTGAAGCGCTGGCATCCCTCGCACTTGAGGACGAGTGACTCTGCGTCTTCGAGGGCCGTGGGCCAGTAGAAACCATGGCGGGAAGCCTTGGCCACCAGGGACCGTGAGGCGGCGTGGTGCCCACACTCACCCTAGTGTATGTCGAGGAGAATCTCAATGCCCTTGTCTTGCTTGACGTAGCGCTAGAATACGCCGGTGGAGCTGCGCTTGACGAGCTCGTTGTTGATGATGTTGTAGGCGGACGCTCGGCGCTACACTTGCCGAGCTTCAGTCTCGTCCATGGGGAGGACCCCGTTCTCCAGGAACTCCGAGATGGGCAGGGCCCAGGATGGTGTCGTCACCACAGTGAAGGCGGCCACCATTTCGGGCTCTGGGGCGGCAGCCCCTGAGACGGGTCCAACAACCCACGGGCCGGGTTCGGCAGCCCCTAGGCTGGGTTCGGTAGTCCCCGGGCCGGGTTGAGCAGCCCCTGGGCCAGGTTGAGGCGCGGCCGGGTTGGGTGGAGCAGTCCCCGGGCCGGGTTGAGGCGTGGCCGGGTCGGCTAGATCGTGAATGGACTCGGAGTCCGTAGATCGCTTGACGGACAGTTTGTGCAGATGCTCGAGGGAGACGCCAGACGGAATGGACTGCCGGGACGAGGCGATCTTGGCGAGCGCGTCGGCCCCCTCATTCTCTGCGTGCGGGACGTGGAGGAACTCGCAGCCCGCGAAGAATCCGGACAGCTTTTGGATGAGGAAGCGGTAGCTTACCATGTTGGAGTCGTGGGCGTCCCACTCGCCGGAGCACTGCTGCACCACCAGGTCCGAATCGCCATTGCATAGGATGCGCCGGATGCCGAGTTCCTTGGCAAGCCGGAGGCCGTGCACAAGGGCTTCATACTCGGTGACGTTGTTGGAGGCGGCGAAGTGGATCTGCAGTGCGTACTTGAGCCGGTCGCCCTTGGGGGAGGACAGCACGATGTCGGCCCCTAGGCCGAGTCGCATCTTCGAGCCGTCGAAGTGCATGCGCCAGTGTGTCGAGTCCGGTGGCGGTGGCAGGTACTGGGTCTCGGTCCAGTCAACGAGGAAGTCGGCCAAAGCTTGGGACTTGATTGTAGTGCGGGGCTCGTAGAGGATGGTGTGGCCAGCTAGCTCGAGCGCCCATTTGGCGACCCGGCCAGAGGCATCCCGGCACATGATGATTTCGCCGAGAGGGGCCGTGCTGACCATGGTGACAACATTCTCTTGGAAGTACTGCTTCAGTTTCTTGGCGGTGAAGTACACGCCGTAACACATCTTCTGGTACTGCGGGTATTTCTTCTTCGAGGCGGAGAGCACCTTGCTCAGGTAGTAGACGGGATGTTGGACTGCTTGGACCTTGTCCTTCTCTCGTCGCTCGACCACCATCACTGTGTTGACCGACCGCGAGATTGTGGCGATATAGAGCAACAGCGGCTCCTTCTCGGCCGATGCGGCCAAGACTGGTGCGGTGGAGAGCATGCGCTTGAGATTCCGGAAGGCTTCGTCCGCCTGATCGTTCCACTCGAACGGTGTTGTCTTCTTCATCAGCTGATATAGGGGCAAGGCCCTCTCGCCCAGCCGACTGAGAAACCGGCTGACCGAGGCCAAGCAGCCGGTGAACTTTTGGACATCGCGCACCCAAGCCGGCTTGCGCATGCGCTCGATGGCCTTGATTTTTTCCGGGTTTGCCTCAATGCCGCACTCCGAGACGAGGAAGCTGAGCAGCTTTCCGGTCGGGACGCTGAAAACACACTTTTCCGGGTTGAGATTGACCTTGTACTCGCGCAGGTTGGTGAAGGTCTCGTTCAGGTCGTCGAGGAGCGTGAGGTGCTGCTTGGTTTTCACCACGATGTCGTCCACGTAGACGTGGATATTGCGGCCGAGTTGCGGCAGCAGGCATTTCTACATGCAGCGCTGGAAAGTGGCGCCGGCGTTCTTCAAGCCGAATGACATGGGAATGTAGCAGTACGCCCCAAAGGGCGTGATGAAGGACGTCTTCAGGGCGTCGGCCGGGTCCAGCTTGATCTGGTGATAGCCGGAGTAAGCATCCAGGAAGGACAGGAGCTCACACCCGGCAGTGGAGTCGATGACTTGGTCGATCCGCGGGTGTCACACCCTAGCTAGTCATGCATTAGAGTGTTGCATCATGTTTACTCTTTCATCAGAAACTTGAAATGGGGATGACAGAACCCCCAGTCCCCTCTGAAACCAACTAGGGTTACTAAAATAATTTTTCAATGAACCTGAAATGCCCTTCTAAAATGCCCATCATTTTTGTCTTGGTTCAGAACCTCTGCCAAAAGTGGTGCACATTTTCCTAGGCCATCCTAGGGTTTTTGAATTAAATCATAAATATTTGAATTTGGGCATTTAAAATAATATAAAATATTTAAATGCTCAAATATCTCCAAACTAAAATGTTCCATGTTGGAAATAATCCAACTATGGGCCAGGAATAGTTTGGTGATTTTTGAAGTTGCCTAGGTATTTTATTTAATTCAACAAAGTTGCAGATATATTAAATAAAAACAGAAAACAGAAAAAAACTAAAAGGGAGAAGCTTACCTTGGCTCCTCCCTGTGCAGCCCAGCCAGCTGGCCGGCCCAGCCAGCAGCCGGCCCAGCCCACCTCCCTCCTCTGTCGTCTTCGTCCCGACAGAGGGAGGGGAGTGTGGCCGGCGCGCGCGCACGGCCACCGCGCCACGCCACCTCTCTCCCTGCCTGCCTGCCCTCCCCTCCTCGCCTCGGTGTCCCTGGACGACGCCACGCCTCTCCCCCTGCTCTCTCTCACTCTCCCCCGGCTCTCCCCTCCTCTCCCTCGCTCTCTCTCTCGCCCGGCCGAACACCACCGTCGCTGCCGTCCGCCACAGCAGCCGTCTCCGGCCACCCCTCGCTCCCCCCGACTAGCTTAGGAGCTCCGCCTCGACTCCCTCTTCCTCCCCATCGCTCCACAGCTCCCCGGAAGCCCTGCATCGCCGCCACGTCGCCGTTCCCCTCTTCGGGCTCCGACCACCGTCGCCGTCGAATTCGCCGTCTCCAGCGCGTCCCCGAGCCCGCTTCGACGCCCACTGCAACCACGGTGAGCTACGCCACCGTTTCCCCCTCTCCTTCCCCTCGTTCCCTCACCGTAGCCTCCTCCCCACCACGGCCGAACCTCCGCCGTCGCCGAGCTCGCCGTCGACGCAGCTCCGGTGACCATTTGGTCACCCCGGCGAGTCCAACGAGTTCGCAAGACCCCGTAGAGCATCCCTAGCGCCTCGCTTTGCTCGACTTCGAGCTCCAGCACCGTTCCCGTGCACGACCGAACCCCGGCGGCCGCAGCCGAGCTCGCCGCCGTCGACTCCGGCCACCCCGACCCCAACGGGCTCCGCCAAGAGCTGCGGATTGTCCTCAGCTCCACTCCGGTGGTCTCCGCGGTCCATTTGGTGGCCGAAATGACCAAAACCACTTCCGCCGCTGCGTCGGGCTCGCCGGCGACTAAACGCCGGCAGCCGACATTGACCTTGACCACGGGTGGGCCCTGGTTGACTCCTCTGAGTCAATGACAGGTGGGGCCCAGCCCTGTTAATTAAACAGGATTAGTTTTAATTAAGTTTTAATTAAAATAATCACCCTGACATGCGGGACCCACTGTCAAGTTTGACCCAGACCTGTTCCGTTGACCTGCTGACGTCACACTGACGTCAGGCTGACGCAGTAATTGAATTTCTGGATTTAAATTAAATCAGGAAATTCCAGAATATTAATTAAACTTCAAAAATTCATAACTTTTATTCTGTAACTCCAAATTGGACAAATTATATATGAAAAATGATCAGAAAAATCCAATCTATCCATCTGTACTATTTTCATGCATGATCAAACAAGTTAAATTGATGTTTTAAGCAGAACAAGAAAAGGCACTTTAAAAGGCCATATTTGAATTTGAAATTTGAATCCTTGATTCGAATTTGTTCAAACACTTCTGGTTTTAGTTGCATTAACCCAACACACTCATATTGCCATGTTTCATGCATGCATCATATTGTTGCACATTGTTTGGTGATGCTTGTGTATCGATGTCCTTTGTGACAGGATCTGTCCCCGAGGAGTACCGTGATTACCCTAACGAAGAACCGTATCAGTGCATCGAACCATCAGGCAAGCAACCAACCATTTGATCATATCGATACAATCCCATGTTCTCGCTCCTGCTCTCCTTTACTGCATTAAGACAACGCGTTTCAAACTGCTGTGTGCTACGGTAGTTGAACCCATTTCCTCTGCATGACCTGTCATTGCCACAGTAACTAGATGAAACCCACTAGCATGTGTAGGAGTTGATTGAGCCATATGTATGTGTTGTTCCTACCTTGCTATGCCTGCTATGCTTAGAGTCGTGTCAGGTCTGGTTCATCGGGGTGATGGGCTGGAGTGGAATGATTATGTTGGTAATGAGAGTGGTGTGGTGAACACGATTTGGTAAAGGTATCGATGAGAGGCCATGTAGGAGTACATGGTGGGTTGTTTCATTGAAGCCGACCTTAAGCACTGAGATCTGTATGTGTGATTTAAGAATCAGCTACTACCATGCATTGGGCCCGAAACCAATGGACCCTCTCGGCTTCTTATTCACCCTAGTTCTCCGTCCAGGAGTTGCAAGTAGTTTCTGGTGTTTGTAGCCTACTGGAGGCCGTGGACAGCGCTGACCGTAGGGGTGGGCTGGGATGCGGTAGGTACGTGGCCGGGTGTACCGAATACCCGTTAGGTATCTCGGGAACCCTGTTCACATCGTTCGGGGCCGTATGGGAAACCTCGGCCGGACTCCCTGCGGATGGAACCTGAATAGGCGATAAACCTGGACTGGAGGCTTAGGTGATTAGGTAGGTCGTGGCCGACACCCACGTTGGGCTTCCGCTTGAAGGTTGCCGAGTACATGTCGTGTAAACGACGGTAAGTGGTGAGAGCGTGTATGAAGAAGTACACCCCTGCAGGGTTATCATAATCTATTCGAATAGCCGCGTCCGCGGTAAAGGACTACTTGGTTGCCTATACAGTTCATAGACAAGTAAATGGAAACTGCTAAAAGCCTCAAGATAAGTGTGAGTGCCGAGGATGGCTCTTCCGTAGGAAGACGGAGGTGGATCCTCGGTAGTGTATTGAAGTGGTGAGTAGTGGACTCGTGTGCGCAAAACCATTTCAGTTGGAGTATCGTAGGATAGCCTAGCCAAGAGTCAAAGCTGGCTTGCTGCAATAACTCCACCAACCCTTCTTGATACTATGCATGTATGTAGGATCTGATGTAAGTCTTGCTGAGTACCTTTGTACTCATGTTGCTACAATCTACATTTTTACAGAGGACGCTGCAACCCCTTCTGATGGGTTCTATGTAGACGTTGACATCAACGAGTAGGCTAAAGACCCAGGTGGTGACCCTGAGCTTGTGGAGGACCACGTAGTATAGTTAGGCTTTCCAAGCCTCTTTTATTTTACTAGTTGTCTGTACTCAGACAAGTTACTTCCGCTGCTGGTTTGTATGACTGTATGACTTGTATGTGGGGTCGTGAGACCCGTACCTTTGTGTATGTTATGTATGGCTCCCTGAGCCTTAAATAAAATACTTGTGTCATAGAGTCATGTTGTGATGCTTCGTTGTATTTGCACATATCGAGCATATTGTGTGTATGATTGAAATGCTTGGTATGTGTGGGATCTGACTATCTAGTTGTTTATCTTTAGTAGCCTCTCTTACCGGGAAATGTCTCCTAGTGTTACCGCTGAGCCATGGTAGCTTGCTACTGCTCTGGAACACTTAGGCTGGCCGGCATGTGTCCTTCTTCGTTCCTGTGTCTGTCCCTTCGGGGAAATGTCACGCATTGAGTACCGGAGTCCTGTCAGCCCGCTACAGCCCGGTTTACCGGAGTCCTGCTAGCCCAGTGCTACAGCCCGGACCCACTTGCTGATGACCGACACGTTCGAAGCTGGGTCATGGATGCCTGTCCCTGTAAGTCTGTGCCACTTTGGGTTTACGACTAGTCATGTCAGCCCGGGCTCTTTATCATATGGATGCTAGCGACACTATCATATACGTGAGCCAAAAGGCGCAAACGGTCCCGGGAAAAGGTAAGACGACACCCGTGGGGATACCGTGCGTGAGGCCGCAAAGTGATATGAGGTGTTACCAGCTAGATCGATGTGACATCGAGTCGGGGTCCTGACAGCGTTGGCATCAGAGCCGGACTGCCTGTAGGTTCTCCAAGCCAAACTGGTCGATGTTGAGTCTAGAAATTCTTTAGTTATATGTAGGGGAATTGTTTGTGGGTTGGAACGTAAGGCTCTTTTTACTCCTTATACTTTATGACATTCTGATCTGAGTCAGTCCATTCTTCCACCGGGGGTTAAGGAATTAGGATCTGTTCTCTCTATCAGGATCACGTGTTACTAATCAGTAGTACCTTATAAGTTTGATGGTTACAAGCCTAGTTCAGTTCTACTACCACATTATGTAGCCAGAATGGTTCAGAACTTTGATATGATGATGTTGAGTATGTACGAAATCCTTTGCCAAATGTCTCAAAATCCTTCTTGAGCATTTACAGCTGTTATGCTGCCGAAATTTTGCTAGAAATTCTAATGCCTTTGCATTATGATTGTGCTTTCAGATGGCCACTCGCGACCTCAATCAAGTGGTTCGCCTGACTCGATGCCTAGATGTACCCGGCCATACTGCCAAGTTGGTCAGGGTAATGACTGAGGCTGGATACCGCTGGTATCCTGAGTACACGGTCGAAGAGCAATTCCGAGATTTTAATCAAAGCCAGTACCTCTGCACTGTCAGGATATTTCCATCTTATCCTGGATCCACCGAGCCTCTTCACTGCTCCTATGGACTCGGGGTTACTATTGAGATGGCTGTGCAGGACGCCGCCTACTCTATGATGACCATTATGCGAGTCAGGTCTGGTCTATTTCGGGACTCTGACTTCCGGTATATGCCAGGATCACTTCCGGGAGCACAAGGGTATCTCCAGGCTATCTATGCTGACTCCACTCAGGAGGATTCACGGACTCGCACCACTGCTGAGATGCTCGAGGATAAGGACCGTGAAAATCGGGCCTTAAGGTTAGAGCTCTTCAATACCCGTGCTGACCACTGGGCCACTTTGACTCGGTTCGCACCGGCGGTGCAAGCTGGATATTCAGATATGCGCGATCTCTATCCTGTGAGATCTGCTCTGCCGGACGTGATGGTTTGGCGTGATGTAGGAGGCATCACCCCACCTCGCGGTCCCCGCAGGCCACCGTTTGTTGGTCCACGACCTCATCCTAGCCCCTATGGTCCACAAGCTCCGCGAGATCGTCTGTTTCCGGATGAACATGTTGAGCTTCCAGGCTATGGAGGTGACTTTTACGAGGACTACTACGGATCGGTCTGAGTTAGCGGTAGTAACACTGGTTCGCACTAGCTATGTCGTCTATCGTCCTGCGTGACTCGTGGGATATGACCTAGTCTGTACTCCTTCCGGAGGTGTAGAAAAATAATGTATAGGAGCTTGGAATGCCTCCGATGAGATGTAATCCTCTTTTCACCGTAATAGTACCTTGTTTGGTCTTGTACTAAACCCTGTATGGTGTGTATGACGATGGAATAAAAGAAGCAGTTTCTGTATCTACCATGTCATACGGATGATCATCTTGCATTCCGAGTTATTCCTTACATTATGTATCCTATGTCGGAATTTTATCATTCTGACTAAATCATTGTCTTGTTTACCTAGGATGGTCAACACGCGCGCTAACCCTGCTTCCCAAGAGCAGGCCGAAGGCAGTGAAGCCAGGAATGAAAATCTGCCTCATCCTCCTTCACTAGCCGAGGTTATGATGGAAGCTGAGAGAAACAAGCGGGAGACAAACCGTTTGTTGGAGCGTATTGAACAGAATACAGCACACCATCAGAGGGCTAACGTGGTGTCACTCAGTGATTTTATCAAATTGCATCCACCCACGTTCCACCACTCCGTCGAGCCTCTCGACGCTGATGACTGGCTTCGCAGTATCTCTCACAAACTGCGTTCCGCGCTGGTAGCGGAGGCTGACAAGGTCACCTTTGCTGCATATCATCTTGAAGGCCCCGCTAGTCTATGGTGGGAGAATTATGGAGCTATGCGCCCAGCGGGCCATGTCACAACTTGGGCTGAATTCAGCGAGGCTTTCCGTGAACATCACATTCCGGAGGGTCTCATGGACCGTAAACGTGAAGAATTTTGCAGTTTCACCCAAGGCCGACTTTCTGTGGATGCCTATAGCAGAGAGTTCGGTAATCTCGCCCGATATGCAACTGAGGAAGTGTCTACTGACGCCAAGAAGCAAGCAAGGTTCCGTAAGGGCCTTAGTCCTGAGCTTCGCCGCGACCTCCGTCTGCATGAGTGCACATCTTTTTCGAAACTTGTCAACAAAGCCATCAGTGCTGAAACCGGTCAGACTGACTATGACACAACACGCAAGCATGGACCTGACATGGGTTCCTCATCAGGTGCTGGTCCTCAGAAGCGCCGCGTGTGGGTACCCAACACCGCCCTGCCACCCAGGTTCACACCGAGGCCATCTTTCCAGGCGCCTCGCCCCGTTCAACAGTCTGCTCCAGCCAAGCCCTATGGGGGTCCAACCAATAATGTTCCTCCACGTACCAGTTCCGTGACTTGTTTCAAGTGTGGGGAATCTGGTCACTATATGCGTGAATGCCCCCAGACCAACCCCAATCAATCTGCTAAAGCTGTTGGCCGTGGCAAGCCGACAGGAAAAGTATTCCACGCCAAGCCGGTCACCGCTTCACGTGGCCATGTCAACTGTGTCTCTGCCGAAGAAGCTCAAGAGGATCCCAACGTCGTTCTCGGTACGCTTCTTGTTAATTGCCACCCGGCATCTGTTCTTTTCGATACAGGAGCCTCTCATTCTTTTATATCCGAAAACTATGCTCGTTTGCATAACGTTGCATTCTGTGACATGCCATCCACTATGGAAATTTCTACCCCTGGTTCTAGATGGCAGACCTCTAGGGTAAGTTATGGAAATGAAATCCAAGTCGACAGACTTGTTTTCCTCGCATCTTTGATAGCCCTTAAATCTTCAGATATTAATATCATTTTGGGTATGGACTGGATGTCAGCTCATCAAGCCAAAATTGATTGCTTCTCTAGGACTGTTCAACTCACCCATCCTTCGGGGAAGATAGTCAATGTCTTGACCCGAATAGCCAAGCGACAATTATATTCACTTAACGCCAGCCCTTTGCCAGACCTTGAGGACGTTCCGGTAGTCCGTGACTTCCCGGATGTCTTTCCAGAGGAATTGCCAGGTGTTCCACCTGACAGGGATGTTGAGTTCGTAATAGACCTCATTCCAGGAACCGTTCCGATTGCTAGAAGACCCTATAAGATGGCACCCCTAGAACTAGCCGAGCTTAAGAAACAACTCGATGAGTCCTTGAAAAAGGGTTTCATCCGACCTAGTTCATCTCCGTGGGCTTGCCCCGTCCTATTCGTCAAGAAGAAGGATGGTACGGACCGGATGGTTGTAGATTACCGACCTGTCAATTTGGTCACAATCAAGAACAAATATCCACTTCCTAGGATCAACGATCTGTATGATCAGCTCGCTGGATCCTCAGTCTTCTCCAAGATGGATTTGAGGTTCGGCTACCATCAAATCAAAATCAGAAACGGGGACATTCCTAAAATGGCCTTTGTTACTCGTTATGGCCAATACGAGTACACCGTCATGTCCTTCGGTTTAACCAACGCTCCAGCCACCTTTTCTCGGTTAATGAACTCAATCGTCGTAGTTTATCTCGATGATATACTCATCTACTCCAAGAACGAGGAAGAACATGCCGAACATCTAAGGCTAGTGTTGAAGAAACTTCGAGAGCATCGCCTTTATGCCAAATTCTCTAAATGTGAATTCTGGTTGTCAGAAGTGACCTATCTGGGTCATGTAATATCTGGTAAAGGTATTGCTGTTAACCCTGAGCGAGTTCAAGCCGTCCTTAACTGGACTCCACCCGAATCGGTCAAGCAAGTTCGGAGTTTTCTAGGCTTAGCGAGCTATTGTCGTCGCTTTGTCGAGAACTTCTCCAAGGTTGCCAAACCTCTAACCGAACTCCTCAAGAAAGATAAGAAGTTCGAATGGACTCCACAATGTGAGCACAGCTTTCAGGAACTGAAAAGACGCCTGACTTCTGCTCCCGTGCTGGTACCGCCAGACTTCTCCAAGGACTTTGTTATCTATTGCGACGCCTCGCGACAAGGACTAGGTTGCATTCTCATGCAAGATCGACACGTAATTGCTTACGCTTCACGGCAATTGCATCCACATGAGGAGAATTATCCTACTCATGATCTAGAGCTTGCAGCCGTAGTCTATGCACTTAAGACCTGGCGACATTACCTCCTCGGTAATCGTTGCGAAATATTCACCGATCACCAAAGTCTGAAGTATATTTTCACCCAACCGGATTTGAATCTCAGGCAAAGACGTTGGGTTGAATTGATCACTGACTTCGACTTAGGAATAACCTATACCCCAGGGAAAGCCAACGTCATGGCTGATGCGCTAAGTCGTAAATCTTATTGTAACAACCTGATGTTACAACAAAGTCAACCGCTTCTCCATGAGGAATTTCGGAAGCTTAACCTTCACATTGTACCTCAAGGTTTTCTTTCCACCTTGGTGGCAAAACCTACCCTTACGGATCAAATTATCAAAGCACAGAAGGTAGATCCGGGAATCTCCCGCATCAAGAGAAACATTCAGAAAGGAATTGCGAATTGCTTCTCCATTAATGATCAAGGGGTCGTATACTTCGGGGATCGACTAGTGGTTCCCAAAGTGCGCAACCTGAGGCGATTGATCCTTAAGGAAGCTCATGAATCTCCTCTCACCATTCATCCCGGTAGTACTAAGATGTATCAGGACCTACGCCAGAGGTTCTGGTGGACTAGGATGAAGAGAGAAATTGCTCAGTATATTGCTAATTGCGACGTCTGTCGTCGTGTAAAAGCAGAGCATCAACGGCCTGCTGGTACCCTTCAACCATTAGCCATTCCTGAATGGAAATGGGATAAAATTGGTATGGATTTCATTACCGGTTTTCCCAGGACCAAAAGAGGGAATAATGCTATTTTCGTCGTGGTCGATCGTCTTTCCAAAGTAGCTCATTTCTTACCCGTTCGTGAGAGTATAACCGCTAGTCAGCTGGCAGATTTGTACATCTCCCGAATAGTGTCTCTCCATGGTGTTCCTTTGGAAATTAACTCGGATCGAGGAAGTCTTTTCACCTCTCGATTTTGGGAAAGTTTCCAAAATGCTATGGGAACCCGTCTTTCCTTTAGCACCGCTTTCCACCCTCAGTCGAGTGGTCAAGTGGAACGCGTCAATCAGATTCTAGAAGACATGCTTCGAGCCTCCGTTATCTCTTTCGGAATGGACTGGGAGAAGTGCCTTCCATTTGCCGAATTCGCTTACAACAACAGCTATCAATCTAGCTTGGGTAAAGCCCCTTTTGAAGTTCTCTATGGACGACGATGTCGAACACCCCTTAACTGGTTAGAGACCGGGGAAAGACAATTCTTTGGCCCGGATATGATTCAGGAAGCAGAAGAACAAGTTCGTATCGTTCGTGAAAAGTTGAAAACAGCCCAATCTCGTCAAAGAGTCAATATGACCGAAAACATAAGGCTATGACTTTCGAGGTTGACGAGAAGGTTTATCTTCGGGTCACCCCTCTGAAGGGAACCCATCGTTTCGATATCAAAGGCAAATTGGCTCCTCGTTATATTGGACCTTTTCGCATTCTTGCCAAACGAGGAGAAGTTGCCTACCAGTTGGAACTACCTCCGCACCTCTCCAGAGTTCACGATGTCTTCCACGTTTCTCAACTCAGGCGTTGCTTCTCGGATCCTATCCATGAAGTGGACCACGAAACGCTTGATCTCCAAGATGATCTTACATATCGAGAGTACCCCATTCGTATCCTCGATCAAGCCGAACGTACCACGCGACGTCATAATATCAAGTTTCTCAAGGTTCAATGGTCGCACCATTCTGAGGATGAAGCAACTTGGGAAAGGGAGGATCGTCTTCGACTTGAATATCCCGCCTTCTTCTCGGAGGAACCCAAATCTCGGGACGAGATTCTTTTGAGTGGGGGTGAGTTGTCACACCCTAGCTAGTCATGCATTAGAGTGTTGCATCATGTTTACTCTTTCATCAGAAACTTGAAATGGGGATGACAGAACCCCCAGTCCCCTCTGAAACCAACTAGGGTTACTAAAATAATTTTTCAATGAACCTGAAATGCCCTTCTAAAATGCCCATCATTTTTGTCTTGGTTCAGAACCTCTGCCAAAAGTGGTGCACATTTTCCTAGGCCATCCTAGGGTTTTTGAATTAAATCATAAATATTTGAATTTGGGCATTTAAAATAATATAAAATATTTAAATGCTCAAATATCTCCAAACTAAAATGTTCCATGTTGGAAATAATCCAACTATGGGCCAGGAATAGTTTGGTGATTTTTGAAGTTGCCTAGGTATTTTATTTAATTCAACAAAGTTGCAGATATATTAAATAAAAACAGAAAACAGAAAAAAACTAAAAGGGAGAAGCTTACCTGGGCTCCTCCCTGTGCAGCCCAGCCAGCTGGCCGGCCCAGCCAGCAGCCGGCCCAGCCCACCTCCCTCCTCTGTCGTCTTCGTCCCGACAGAGGGAGGGGAGTGTGGCCGGCACGCGCGCACGGCCACCGCGCCACGCCACCTCTCTCCCTGCCTGCCTGCCCTCCCCTCCTCGCCTCGGTGTCCCTGGACGACGCCACGCCTCTCCCCCTGCTCTCTCTCACTCTCCCCCGGCTCTCCCCTCCTCTCCCTCGCTCTCTCTCTCGCCCGGCCGAACACCACCGTCGCCGCCGTCCGCCACAGCAGCCGTCTCCGGCCACCCCTCGCTCCCCCCGACTAGCTTAGGAGCTCCGCCTCGACTCCCTCTTCCTCCCCATCGCTCCACAGCTCCCCGGAAGCCCTGCATCGCCGCCACGTTGCTGTTCCCCTCTTCGGGCTCCGACCACCGTCGCCGTTGAATTCGCCGTCTCCAGCGCGTCCCCGAGCCCGCTTCGACGCCCACTGCAACCGCGGTGAGCTACGCCACCGTTTCCCCCTCTCCTTCCCCTCGTTCCCTCACCGTAGCCTCCTCCCCACCACGGCCGAACCTCCGCCGTCGCCGAGCTCGCCGTCGACGCAGCTTCGGTGACCATTTGGTCACCCCGGCGAGTCCAACGAGTTCGCAAGACCCCGTAGAGCATCCCTAGCGCCTCGCTTTGCTCGACTTCGAGCTCCAGCACCGTTCCCGTGCACGACCGAACCCCGGCGGCCGCAGCCGAGCTCGCCGCCGTCGACTCCGGCCACCCCGACCCCAACGGGCTCCGCCAAGAGCTGCGGATTGTCCTCAGCTCCACTCCGGTGGTCTCCGCGGTCCATTTGGTGGCCGAAATGACCAAAACCACTTCCGCCGCCGCGTCGGGCTCGCCGGCGACTAAACGCCGGCAGCCGACATTGACCTTGACCACGGGTGGGCCCTGGTTGACTCCTCTGAGTCAATGACAGGTGGGGCCCAGCCCTGTTAATTAAACAGGATTAGTTTTAATTAAGTTTTAATTAAAATAATCACCCTGACATGCGGGACCCACTGTCAGGTTTGACCCAGACCTGTTCCGTTGACCTGCTGACGTCACACTGACGTCAGGCTGACGCAGTAATTGAATTTCTGGATTTAAATTAAATCAGGAAATTCCAGAATATTAATTAAACTTCAAAAATTCATAACTTTTATTCTGTAACTCCAAATTGGACAAATTATATATGAAAAATGATCAGAAAAATCCAATCTATCCATCTGTACTATTTTCATGCATGATCAAACAAGTTAAATTGATGTTTTAAGCAGAACAAGAAAAGGCACTTTAAAAGGCCATATTTGAATTTGAAATTTGAATCCTTGATTCAAATTTGTTCAAACACTTCTGGTTTTAGTTGCATTAGCCCAACACACTCATATTGCCATGTTTCATGCATGCATCATATTGTTGCACATTGTTTGGTGATGCTTGTGTATCGATGTCCTTTGCGACAGGATCTGTCCCCGAGGAGTACCGTGATTACCCTAACGAAGAACCGTATCAGTGCATCGAACCATCAGGCAAGCAACCAACCATTTGATCATATCGATACAATCCCATGTTCTCGCTCCTGCTCTCCTTTACTGCATTAAGACAACGCGTTTCAAACTGCTGTGTGCTACGGTAGTTGAACCCATTTCCTCTGCATGACCTGTCATTGCCACAGTAACTAGATGAAACCCACTAGCATGTGTAGGAGTTGATTGAGCCATATGTATGTGTTGTTCCTACCTTGCTATGCCTGCTATGCTTAGAGTCGTGTCAGGTCTGGTTCATCGGGGTGATGGGCTGGAGTGGAATGATTATGTTGGTAATGAGAGTGGTGTGGTGAACACGATTTGGTAAAGGTATCGATGAGAGGCCATGTAGGAGTACATGGTGGGTTGTTTCATTGAAGCCGACCTTAAGCACTGAGATCTGTATGTGTGATTTAAGAATCGGCTACTACCATGCATTGGGCCCGAAACCAATGGACCCTCTCGGCTTCTTATTCACCCTAGTTCTCCGTCCAGGAGTTGCAAGTAGTTTCTGGTGTTTGTAGCCTACTGGAGGACGTGGACAGCGCTGACCGTAGGGGTGGGCTGTGATGCGGTAGGTACGTGGCCGGGTGTACCGAATACCCGTTAGGTATCTCGGGAACCCTGTTCACATCGTTCGGGGCCGTATGGGAGACCTCGGCCGGACTCCCTGCGGATGGAACCTGAATAGGCGATAAACCTGGACTGGAGGCTTAGGTGATTAGGTAGGTCGTGGCCGACACCCACGTTGGGCTTCCGCTTGAAGGTTGCCGAGTACATGTCGTGTAAACGACGGTAAGTGGTGAGAGCGTGTATGAAGAAGTACACCCCTGCAGGGTTATCATAATCTATTCGAATAGCCGCGTCCGCGGTAAAGGACTACTTGGTTGCCTATACAGTTCATAGACAAGTAAATGGAAACTGCTAAAAGCCTCAAGATAAGTGTGAGTGCCGAGGATGGCTCTTCCGTAGGAAGACGGAGGTGGATCCTCGGTAGTGTATTGAAGTGGTGAGTAGTGGACTCGTGTGCGCAAAACCATTTCAGTTGGAGTATCGTAGGATAGCCTAGCCAAGAGTCAAAGCTGGCTTGCTGCAATAACTCCACCAACCCTTCTTGATACTATGCATGTATGTAGGATCTGATGTAAGTCTTGCTGAGTACCTTTGTACTCATGTTGCTACAATCTACATTTTTACAGAGGACGCTGCAACCCCTTCTGATGGGTTCTATGTAGACGTTGACATCAACGAGTAGGCTAAAGACCCAGGTGGTGACCCTGAGCTTGTGGAGGACCACGTAGTATAGTTAGGCTTTCCAAGCCTCTTTTATTTTACTAGTTGTCTGTACTCAGACAAGTTACTTCCGCTGCTGGTTTGTATGACTGTATGACTTGTATGTGGGGTCGTGAGACCCGTACCTTTGTGTATGTTATGTATGGCTCCCTGAGCCTTAAATAAAATACTTGTGTCATAGAGTCATGTTGTGATGCTTCGTTGTATTTGCACATATCGAGCATATTGTGTGTATGATTGAAATGCTTGGTATGTGTGGGATCTGACTATCTAGTTGTTTATCTTTAGTAGCCTCTCTTACCGGGAAATGTCTCCTAGTGTTACCGCTGAGCCATGGTAGCTTGCTACTGCTCTGGAACACTTAGGATGGCCGGCATGTGTCCTTCTTCGTTCCTGTGTCTGTCCCTTCGGGGAAATGTCACGCTTTGAGTACCGGAGTCCTGTTAGCCCGCTACAGCCCGGTTTACCGGAGTCCTGCTAGCCCAGTGCTACAGCCCGGACCCACTTGCTGATGACCGACACGTTCGAAGCTGGGTCATGGATGCCTGTCCCTGTAAGTCTGTGCCACTTTGGGTTTACGACTAGTCATGTCAGCCCGGGCTCTTTATCATATGGATGCTAGCGACACTATCATATACGTGAGCCAAAAGGCGCAAACGGTCTCGGGAAAAGGTAAGACGACACCCGTGGGGATACCGTGCGTGAGGCCGCAAAGTGATATGAGGTGTTACCAGCTAGATCGATGTGACATCGAGTCGGGGTCCTGACAGCGGGAGGGCGAACGGGTCTTTGAAGCCGGCCTTGTTCAGGCTGGTGTAGTCGATACACATGCGCCAGGTCTTGTTCTTCTTCAGGACGAGGACTGGGTTGGCCAGCCACTCGGGGTGAAACACTTCCATGATGAAGCCGGCCGCCAAGAGCTTGGCGACCTCTTCACCAATGGTTCTTCTCTTCTCTTCGGAGAAACGTCAGAGGAGTTGACGGACAGGCTTGGCATCCTTGCGGACGTGGAGTTTGTGCTCGGCGTACTTCCTCGGGATACCCGGCATGTCCTTTGGGGTCCATGCGAAAATATCCCGATTCTCACGGAGGAAGTCGACGAGCTCGCCTTCCAATTTGCTGTCGAGGCGGGTGCCCACGACAACATACTTGCTGCAGCTGGGGTCTTCCGGGTTCAGCTTCACTTTCTTGGTCTCCTTGGAGGGTTTGAACGAGGCCTCGTCGGCCGGCTCCTCGGTCGGGGTTGGCGCGGCCGACGTCTCGTGGGCCAAGGCGACGATCTAGTCGAGCTGGCGCTGCTCCTCGGCTATGACCAGCGGCTTGGCCAATTTGGTGCCGTCTCAGGCGCACTCCAGGGACTTGCGATAGTCGCCAGTGATGGTGATGAGGCCCTTCGGACCCGACAGCTTCATCTTTAGGTAGGCATAGTGGGGGACTGCCATGAATAATGCGAGTGCGGGCCGGCCCAGCAACACGTGGTATGCGCTGGACAGGTCCACCACCTCGAACCATATCGGCTCGCGTCGGAAGTGGCTGTTGTCACCGAATAGGACGTCGAGCCGGACCCGGCCGATCAGGGAGCAGGAGAGGCCGGGAACGATGCCGTGGAAGACCGTCCGGGTTGGCTCCAGGTCCTTGGCCTCGAGGCCGAGCTTGGTCATGATGTCGCGGTAGAGGATGTTGATGCTGCTGCCGCCGTCCATGAGAACTCGGGAAACTTGCATGTGCGCCGAGGTGCGATGATGGTGGGGTCGAGGACGAGGGCGTAGCCACCCGGATTCGGCGTGACAACTGAGTGGACCTCCCGGGTCCATGTGACCGGGCGCTCTGACCAGTGCATGTAATCCGGCTTGGCCGGAACGATGGTGTTCACCTCTTGTCGAAGGAGGCGCTCGCTATGCTTGTCGTTGTTGAGGCTGGTGAAGACGACGTAGGTCACATTCTGAGCCGGGTAGGCGTCATCACGCATTGTGCCGCCAGCTAGCGGCGGTGGCGGAGGCGGAGGTGACTGCCCCGCTCCCAGAGCCGGGGCCGAAGGAGGCGGGACGTCGCCCCTCATGATGCGCTTGGTGATGGTGCACTGACGGAGCGTGTGCGTGGACGGCCTCGCGCTGCTGTGATGCTTGCTGGGAGCGTCGAGCATCTCCTCGAAACTCATGGCGGGTTGCCATGCCATCTTGCTGGTTTGCCGGTGTTGTTGTCGTAGCGTTGGGCCGGTTGGTCGGCCTTGCGCTTGTTGTTCTGCTGGTTGTGCTGTTGCCGGCTTCGGGAGGGACCGGCTTTGCTTTGCCGGCTTCGTCCAGCGCCACCTGGATCTTCATGGCGGAGTCGGTGTTGGTGTACTTGTCTGCCATCACCATGAGCGCGGCCATGGTGGCCGGCTCGGAGCGCAGGAGCTTGTGCTTGAGGAGGATGCCGTCCCGGCACCCGTTGACGAAGTATTGGATCGCATGGACTTCGTGGACGCCCTCGCAGCTGTTCTGGAGCTCGGTCCAGCATGCGAGGTATTCGCGGCCAGTCTCCGCCGGCCCTTGCACGCACGTGGTGAGCTGACTGGGGCGGCCAAGCCACTTGTAAGTGTCGGTGAAGTTGCACACGAAGGCCTCCTCGAAGTCGACCCACGCGTTGATGCTGCCCACCGGCAGGCTATTCAACCAGGTGCGGGCCGACCCCTAGAGCATGAGAGGCGTGTAGCGAACGGCGAGGCGGTGCTTACTGCCGGCGATGCCGATGGCGGTGGTGTAGTCGGTGAGCCAGTCCTCCGGCTTCACGGTGCCGTTGTACTTGGGGGTGTCGCGTGGGAGCGTGAACCCTTTGGTAAAGGGCTCACCCCGGATGCGTGGCCCAAAGCACGCCGGTCCGACGGGGCCAGTCTCCTCCAGCTCTTGGGTGGGGGCGAGTCGGTCGAGGCGGTGACGTGCGTCGGTGCCGTCGATGGCACGGGGGCCCGGCCGGTCTGTAACCGCGCCACGGGGGGGGCGGGTCGCCTCCAGTCGGACGCCGGCTGGGTTGGAGCAGAGGGTCGAGTCGGCGTCAGACCTCCAAGGCCGGCTCGTCGCCCAAGCCGCCGGCGGTCGTCGCGGCGGGGTTGCGCCGGGTCCGGGTGTGGCCGGAGTGCGCCTCACCGGGTGGCGAGGATGCCGTGTGCTGGATGTCGCCGGGTCCAGCAACGCGGGCGGAGCCGGATCCGGTCGGCCTGGCGAGTTGGTTAACGCGGTCCTGCTACGCGTTGGCTGCAGCGAGGAGGTCTCTCACCCTCTTGAGGCGGTCCTGCAGCTCTTCGCCTGTGAGCTGGTCCAGGCCAACCGCGGCCACCTGGGCAGCGCGCATGTTCTTCACGGGAGTCTCGTAGACGGGAGGGACGGTGCTGAAAGCGCGCCCGATCGCGCTGCCCCGGGTCCGCACGTCGGTGACCCAGCTTGGCTCGAGCGCGGCAGGCGTGAAGCCGTAGGCGGCGTTGCACTCCAGCTAAGCGGAGTCGAGGCAACGCTGCGTGGCGGAGAGCGTCTCGGTGAGGTCCAGCAGACGCTGGCAGTCCTCGTCAAGGCGAGTCCAGGCCTTGGTGATGTTGGAGGCGTCGATGTCAGTGCCGATGGGGATGCGAAGGCTCTGCATCATGGCACGCAGCGGGTTGGACAGGCTGGCCCGCTTCGCTGCGGCCTTGGCTTCGGCGGCCTTCCTCGCCGCGCTCGACGAGGAAGAGGCGTTGGTGTCGGTGACGAAGACCTCCACGCAGAGGTCCATTTCCCCGGTGGAAGTGCCGCCACCGAGGGAAAGAGGGAGTCAGAAAAGTGAAGTACCTCGCTGGGGTACTCGTCGGCCGTAGGCGCATCGGAGATGCGCAGCGTGGCGAAAGAGGCGGCGAGCGCATTGATGACGTCGTCCGCTAGCGTGACGGGCTCGTCGGAGTCAGAGAGGAGCCCCGTCTGAAGCATGCTCCCGGCCAGGACCTCGAGCTTCCCCACGGTGGGCGCTAACTGTCGTGCTGGGCGCACGGCAGATGCCAAGGGATGGCTGAAGATAGGAGGAGGCTCGAGGGCACTGATGCGCTCCAGAGGCGAGGTCGACATGAGCGAGCGCGGGACGCAAGACATACCCAGGTTCGGGGCTCTCCGGAGAGATAACGCTCCTAGTCCTGCCGAGTGTAGTTGATATGTATTATTACAGGGTTGCTCGAGCTGTATGGAGGGAGGAGGAAGGTGAGCCAAGGCTTAGGCCGCTCCCTCTCCTTGGGTGTTGCTTGCTACGTGAGTGTGGATGAGTGATCGCCTGTGCGAGTGAGAGAGTTTCCCATATGCATGAGGGCTCCTGGGGGGGTTTATAGGTCAACCCCCAGGGGTACAATGGTAATGTTACAAGGCCGTGGGGCCGGGTTGTCATCGTCCGGGAAACCGGTGCTGGGACCCGCCGGGGGTCAGGGCTTAGCGGGTTCTCCGGACGCGGGGCCCGACGGGTACGGGGGCACTATTGTCCGTCTTGACGATCGTCAGGGTGTGGCCGGGTTGAGTCGGCTACAGTGACGCTCCGTCAGGTCGCCGCTTGCTGGCGTCAGGGGTGACGAGGGTTGCTCTGTTGCCACGCCAGCCCTTGTCAGCGGGTAGGTGGGCACTGTTGCCATGCCGGCCCTGGTCAGCGGGTAGGTGGGGCACTGTTGCCACGCCCTGGCTGACCAGAGGCATGGGCGGGGCACTGTTGCCTTCATCATCGGCAGGTGGAGACTTATCCCATCGTACGGCTGGGATGGGACGGGAGTTGACCCGTGGCCGGGTTGGAGAACACGCCAAGGATGGCGCTGGCCCGTTGGAGATGTCTTGAGTTGGTAGTTGGGGTCGAGTCGAGTAGTCTGGCCGAGTCGAGGAACTTGGCCGGGTTGAGCGACCCGGCCAAGCGTGAGCTGGATTGAGAGGCGATGCTGCCCCGCTGTTTTTGAAGAGGATTCAGATTCCGTTGCCTGCCTGGGGTTCGTCCCCCGGCAGCAGCGCAAAGTTACTCATAGAAGGCAATATCGTGTATTTACAAATTTGGGGACAAGTTCCATTGATGGCTGAGTCAACAACATACCTACTTTACCTTATAAGCCGTAGCGACCACAACGACCTCCCCGCTGCTTCCATCATCATCGCTCGCCACGGTCAGAACACCCGTGCCTCTCCTCGCGATCGGAACGGTCTGCAAGTGCACCCCATTCCTCCTCCTGTACACATCCACCTTGGACTCCGCGGTGACAACCACACACGGGAACACCTCGACGATGCAATCGGGCCTGCTGTTGAACACGAAGCTATTTCCGACGGGCTGCCCGGACCGGTCGACGACCACCCCGGCATTGTCCACCAGCAGCATCGCCTCCTGGCCGCCCGACAACAGCCTGATCCTCGGTGCCCCGGCCGACTCCAGGAGCGTGAATATGTCCACGCGCTGGCCCGTGCCGCCACCGCTTGAGAAGAAGAGCGAGTACCCCAATGCGGTGCCGGCGAAGACCGAGTCGTCGCCGGCCCAGGCGAGCGCGTCTGCACCTCCAGCTCGTCCGCCTCGCGCAGGGCGAGGTCGAGAACCAGCAGCCTCTTCCCGACCGCGACGGCGAGAGAGCACGAGGACGAGGGGGAGGCGTGTTGGGCGGCGGCGACGGCGGCGACACCGTGGAGGGAGCCGAGGCGGCGGACGGGGCGCACAAGGAGCGGGTCGGCGAGGAGGAGCATGCCGTCGGCGAGCACGAGGACGCGGGCGACGGAGGGGAGTGGGAGGATGGCGGAGACGGGGCGGGTGGCGCCGATGGGGAGCAGGCGGAGGAACTCGGGGGAGGACGGGGTCGCCAGGGAGAAGAGGAGGAGCTTCCCGCCCCCTGTGCCGAGGTAGAGGAGGCTCGGCGCGGAGAGGGCCGCGGAGAGGGCCGCGGAGCGGACCGTGAGGGGCGTGGAGGCCGGGAGGGAGGCCAGCGCCGCCGGGTCCAGTGTCGCGAAGGGCTCCAGGGCCGCGCGGGAGGGCCCCGGCTGAGATCCCATGGCCGATCCAGCGGGTGGGGCGGGGTGGGTGCTAGGGTTTGGGTTTGGGGGAGGGGCGCCATTGATGGCAGAGCTTGGAGTGGAGGCGAAGGTGGAAGACGACTGGAATAAAGATAGACTAGTTGGTGCGACGACAACTCCGATGCTTTCTCAAATCAAAAAAAAACCTCCAATGCTTTCTTTCTTGGAGTACAATTTACTCCCTCCGTCTATCATGGGACGGAGGAAGTATTACATACCAAACATTTGCCCCTTATCGATAGAGGGTGAATGCTCGTGCCCGGTTAATTTGGGGAGCTAGAAAAGGGGAAAAAGGGAAGTCGGCGAGAAGTCGAGACGATGGGATTTTTTTAAGGCAAAGCATAACTTTATTACTCAACAGTGCTCAGGCATATCACCCGAGACACAATCAGCCACTTGGGCTGGAACATCGGACTGAAAGTCTACATAATGGATTGCAGGATACATTCTGCGAACATTGGCTAGTTCATGTGCAACTGAATTTGCATTACGCCTACACACCCCTAGAACATATTTGGAAAACCACATCTTTAGCTCGAACTTTGTATCCTTAATGACGGCTGCATACAGCGAGGAGTCGGCCTTCCGGAGATCCAATGCTTCTACCAATAGTTGTGAGTCTATTTCGAAGACCGGTTGAACTACGCCGAGATCTGCAGCTAGTGCAACTGCATTGGACATGGCAATAACCTCCGCCCCGAATGGATCACTGATGTACTCCTGTCTGCCCGCTCGAGCCGCAACCAGGTCTCCATCCGAGGTGCGAGCAGCGACACCCCAGCCCACATGATGATCACCTGGGGCAAATTATCCATCCAAGTTGAACTTAACCACTCCTTCCCCTGGTGGCTTCCACTTGTCAGATGAGGGTTTTTTCGCTCCCAGAACATAGATCTGCTTGTACTCCATGACCGAGCTGCGGGTGCGACGAGCCACTTCGCCTGGAGTTAACGGTAGCTCTCCCTGTCTTACTTTGTTCCGGTTACTCCACCAGAGCCACCAGAAGGTGAGTACGTGCATGCGTTTGCCTTCGTCCAGTCCCCAAAGATAATCCATCATTGCATGCACGTTCGTGATATCTTCCAGGTTCATTCTCTCCTTCTCCAAAGCTAGCTCTCTCCACACCTCCTTGGCCATTTTGCACTTCACAAACAGATGAGTGCCATCCTCATCGGCTAAGCCACAGAAAAAAGCACCTTGTGCTCTGAAGCTGGAAACCCCTTTGTTGCATATTGGTCAGCAGCGCCAGCGATTCATGCTTGACCCTCCACGCAAACATCTGGACGTTCCTAGGGTATGGCATTTTCCATATCCTCTTCCATGAGTCCTCATTGCAGCTGTTAAGGTTGCCTACCGAAGTGGAGCTCGGCCCAACTCCACCATTCCTACCCAGTTTTTGCAGCTCTACATGTAGTTTATATGCACTTTTCACTGAATGAATACCTTTTGGCTCAAACACTACCAGAATTTACCCAATTGCCGACGGCCAAATCTATGCCGACGGCCCCCGTTGGCATCGACAGATCTATCCCGACGGCACAGGCCAGGCCGTCGGCGTAGGAAAGCCGTCGGCATACATCCACCTATGCCGACGGGGGCCGTCGGCACAGAAGGGCCGTCGGCATCCCAATAAATATGCCTACGGCGGCCGTTGGCATAGAGGATGCCTTCGGCATATCTGTGGGCCCGACTGCCCGGGCGGTGACATCCTTTGACGGCGTGAAGCCTACATCGACGGGGCCTATCGGTGGCCGTCGGCATATCTGCCACGTCATCGATCCGCGTGATCTGCCACGTCAACGATCCGAAACGCTCACCAGTCCGTGGGGTGGCATATCTATGCCGACAGCCTTGCCGTCGGCATAGGCTTGGCCCATGGGCGGTGCCACGTCATCGATCCGCGCCATACGCCACGTCATCGATCCATGGCTCTACCCTTCTGTGGTTGTAGCTATGCCGACGGCATAGCTGTAGGCATAGATTTCTAATATATATTTTTCATATTTTATTTGTTTTCTCTTTTTCCTTTTTATTTTTTCCCAAAATAATTAGATTAACTTAAATGTGCCTTATGTACAGAAAACATATCTCGATTATATATATATATATATCGATTGCCCCCTCTCGGGCGTCGCTTCCGTCGTGTTGCGGAGAGGGGAGACGGGACGGGGTACCTGGGGGGGGTAGCAATGCCGCCAGGTGTTGCGGTCGGCCCTCCTACGGTTGTGGAAGCGTGGTGGCAGGCGCAGGCACCCGGCACGCGGCTCCGGGGTGTGCCCCTCCCCTCACGGGCGTCGCTGCCGCCGTGTCTAGGAGGGGGGAAACGGCAACGTCGGGCCGACACGGAGGGAATCTTGGGGTGGGTTGGGTCGGGACTGTGTTGGGGATGTAGCTATGTGCTGGTCTATGACAACCAGGTGAAAAGGTCCACCGGTCAAACCCCGTGCGGTGAAAGTCAAAGGGCTAGACCCGGCGGTCGTCTGCGTCAGGGTTAG